>NC_136490.1:151421327-151453827 GCF_053919585.1 Euprymna scolopes
ATAAAATTAATTAAAAAGAAAGAAAAATAAAAGAAATTTAATAAATAAAAATCAGCAGTATATATTAAAAACAATAAATAATAAAAAAAATAGCTAACTGAAGTACATACACCAATTAAATTAAAAAAAAAAATGTCCCATCTATTACCACTTATAATTTTATATAAATAAATAAATTAACAACTCCCAAGGAATGTCATCCAAATGCCCCTTTCCCACCTATCTTCCTACTCCTGGCAACACTAACCTAAACACCCAGCTGCCGGCTGGGAGCATACCACCCCGTACCTCACGTCCCACCCCTACTTTTATTCTTCAATAGCTAACCAGACACAGCCTACCCGCGACTTACGTTATCTAGATAAACTAAGGCATCCCACACATCAGCAGAAAAAGTAATAATAATAATAATAATAATAATAATAATAATAAAGACAACAAAATAGAGAACATACAAAATTAAAAAAAGTTCACGCTAAAGCAACAAGTTATAAACTAAAAATAAAACAAAAAAACAAATAGATGAATAAAATAAATAAAAATACAAACATGTTAATTACCTAATCAGACCATACATAAACCCCTTCCTCACATAGGCTCCGAGGCCCCACACAGCTATCCAACTCCCGCTTCATGATCTAGCATTCTTTGAATCGATCTGTTACGTTCACCATTTGAAAAGGGAATTTTTTCCGAAATTAGTAATGGATATTGTCGCAGACATAACAAGTAAGACATTTTACCTAATATAACTGAATAAATATATGTATATATAAACATACGTGTATGTACTTATTGATTTGTAAATCGCCACTTGTTCTCGTCTACTTTTACCAACAATGACTATATTTCATTCCTCGCATTGTGACAGCCTTCTAAATCTTTATTATATATATATATATATATATATATATATATATATATATATATATGTGTGTGTGTGTGTGTGTGTGTGTGTGTGTGTGTGTGTGTGTGTGTGTGTGTGTTTAAAAACTTTTGCTTACAAAACTCCTCTGTCAGTTTTTGGTCTACAGGCATGAAACTTGATAGATAGGGTATTCGAACCCACACGAAATTTTATATTGTGTAAAAATTAAAAAAGTGGAATTTGCCAGGTGAAGGTCGAACGACGGAATTACGAATATGCTTGGATACCGTAATAGCTATTGGTTCATGTTTTAATTTTTTTTATTTTTAGCCTTGCAGCAAACATGTCTTCATAGCTCAGGCATTAACGTAAAAAGAAAAGTAAATCATAAGCTAAACGTTTTGGTTTCGATTTTCAGTAATGGCGCATGAGTCATTTTTAAAAACTTTTTAAATCGTTACTATAGCAATATAATATAATATAATATAATAATAAATACAAAATCTGCATAATTCAAAATATCATATTTAAGTGTATTTTACGACCCGGCAACAATGTCGGGCAGCCTTCTAATATATATATATATATATATATATATATATATATATATATATATATATATATATATATATATATATATATATATATATAGTGTATCACAAAAGTGAGTACACCCCTCACATTTCTTCAAATATTTAAGTATATCTCTTCATGGGACACCATTGAAAAAATGGTTTTTTGACACAATGAAAAGTAGTCTGTCTGCAGCATATATAACAGAGTTAATTTATTTCCCCCTAAAATAACTCAAAATATAGCCATTAAAAGCTAAATCCATGTCAACAAAATGAGGACACCCCTAAGAAACTACACTCCTAAAAAGTGAGTACAATCCTAAAAAACTACACCCCTAAATGTCTAAATTGATTACTGCTTTTTTCCCTCCAAAATGCCATGTGACTCATGAGTGTAACTATGCCATGTGTTCATGGCATAGTCACACTAATTTGTATTCAAATTTGTAGTGCAGCTCTCACACTCTCTCTTACCAGTCGCTGAAAGTTCTAACATTGCACCACAGGGCAAAGAACTCTCTGAGGATCTTAAGAAAACGTATTGTTGCACCACATAAAGATGCTTAAAGCTACAAAAAATAGTGGCAAAGATCATCCAGCATTTTAAAAGACAGGATCCACTCAGAATAGGCCTCGGGTAGATCGCCCAAATCCGAGCGCACATGCTGAGCGTCACATCCAAATACTTTCTTTGAAAGATCGGCGTAAGATTGCCGTTAGCATTGCTGCAGATATTAAAGAGGTTGGGGTTCAGCCTGTTAGTGTTCGGACCATACGCCGCACACTGCATCAAATTGGTGTGCATGGCTGTCACCCCAGGAGGAAGCCTCTTCTGAAGGCAATACAAAAGAAAGCCCGCAAACAGTTTGCTGAAGATATGTAACAAAGCCCATAGATTACTGGAACCATGTCCTATGGTCTGATGAGACGAAATTTAATTTGTTTGGTTCTGATGGCTTTAAGCATGTGTGGTGGCGACCTGGCGAGGAGTACAAAGATAAGTGTGTCATGCCTACAGTCAATCATGGTAATGGGAATGTCATGGTCTGGGGCTGCATGAGTGCTTCAGGTATTGGAGAGTTACATTTCATTGAGGGAAATATGAACTCCAACATGTACTGTCAACCTAGCTCTACCTACGTATTGAGCACTGTTGCATATTAGATTCAAGAAGCATCTGTAAACACGTACATCTTTCCTTCATAGACACATTCACGCAGTGCAACAACATTGACAAGTCTATCAAAGTGGATCTCATACCTACCGAAAGAAATGTTGGCGATCTTCGAATTAAGGAATCGATTTTGATTGCTAATTTGCATCCTGAAATAAATCACCGACATGAACAAAGATTCTTATTTTTAGGTTAATGCACACAACTCCATAACTACTCAGAAACAAGGGAAAAATAAATAAAGTAAGTAAATAAATAAAAAATACACTCCACCATTTGTACAACCAATAATAAAATAATTTAAATACAGGACTAAATAAGTAGGAAACATAAAAAAGATAAATAAACAAAATAAACGTTTCTGAATTTTTGAGAGAGGATTGATTATTCGTATTATTTGGATTCTTCAGACAATTGTTCTCATCTTGAGTGCTATTTTACAACCTGTCAGTCAATGTAACCACTGACTTTCTTCAAATGTATCTTGTCGAACAGGAATACGTCTGTCGAACTCAGTAATCTATTTTTGTCGAAATAGCAAATCCTTTTGTTGAACTCAAGAATCTGAACGGAATTTCGAACGAAACCATTTATTTAATTCACGTCTATATTTAGTAATAAGTGAGTAGTTATAAAGAGTGTATATTTATGTATATATCTTTCGCTAGAACTCGGGAATCATTCTATTGAATTCGGAATCTGTACAGAATTTCGAACGGAAACCTTTTTTTTAAATCCTAGATGATAGCATAGTTAAATTTAAATTTGAACAGCAACCGTTTAATAAGATCGTAGAAAATATCTTTAAAACTTAAACAAAAGACAATTAGTTCTAAATACAAGAATAGTATATAAATAAGTAAAAATATTAAAAAATAAAATAAATAAATAAATAAATAAATAAATAACATTGAGTATCAACACAAGCCTTATATTATTAGGTTTAAATAATATAATCTATTTTAAAACAAATAAATTTCTATTTTTGCAGAATAGTCATAATTTGCCCGTTTGACGCAAGTAAGAACACAATACAGGTATATATATATATATATATATATATATATATATATATATATATATATATATATATATATATATATACACACCAGCAGTTCAGCCTGGCTTTGCTCGGCCATATGTACTGTTCATAACTTTATGTGCATATGTATATATGAAAAAGTTTGACACAGTTCCAGGGAACCTATATCTAAAATTTCAAGTGTTTAGACCCAAAATTGGCGGGGAGTTTGGTAGAGTCTGCAAACGTCAACTCTTTTAACTTTGACCTTTTGGCAGCCAAATTTTCGATTAAAAACTGATTTAAAAGCTTGCTGCATGTCTGAATTCACTTTATGTAAAATTTCAGATGTTTACACTAAAAATTGACTGAGTAATTTGGTAGGGACCGTAGAGGTCAATGTTTTTTTAAAAATTTGACCTCAATTTTGACCCTTTAACATTTATTACTTTAGACTCAAATCAAATTAAAAAGTTTGAGCTATGTACAAGTGACCTACATCTAAAATTTCAAGTGTTTAGGCCCACAAATTGGCGGAGGAGTTTGGTAGAGTTTTCAAATGTCAAATCGTTGAACTTTGACGCCTTGATAGCCAAATTTCTGCCCGAAAACCGATTACAAAGATTTTCCCCATATCTCAATACCCCTTATATCAAATCTCGAATCTGTAGACTGAAAATTGACAGAGTAGTTTGTTAGAGAAATGTACACACACAGACACACAAAGAGACAATTTCACTTTTATAGATATATATAGATTTGTATTAATGAAGGTAATTCTGTATACTTTTTAAATTTTAAATTGTTTCAGTTTGTGTCTATCCGTTACACTTCTGCATTATATTGTCTTCTATGATTTAAATTTTCCTTTATATACACACCAAACAATGTTTAAAGCAAACTAAATTAACTTCTTATAAAAAAGATAATCAATGTCGAGTCTATTCGTTACTTAGTAAATGCTAAAAAGTTTCATTTTAAAAGCAGCACTTACATGGCGGACATCAATATATATATATATATATATATATATATATATATATATATATTGTGTACAGAAAGTTGTTAGTTAGACGAATATTGGCTGAAGAGAGTTTGATAAGGATACCTTAAACGGGCCTTATTATCGGGCTTGAAACCGACGGTACCAATGATCTGTCTCAACTAACAACTTTCTGTACACAAAATATAAATACGCTCTTACAATTTGGATTTTCCTTTTAATTGAGCACTCTGCTGGAATTCTTTTTCCAAAAAAAAAAAAACTAATCATATATATATATATATATATATATATATATATATATATATATATATATATATATATATATATATATATATATATAATTATTTTTTTTACTATAATAATTAAATACCTACAGACACTAGTGTTTCATCCTTTCGGGATTCTTCAGTGCAGGGTGTCACGATTACAACCAGTCGAACGATTCGAATCCCGCGACACGAGATATCTCTGGCTCGATTAGCGGAGGCCGTATCCATTCGGCTACCATTAACCGTGTGAAATAGCGTTGAATTTTAAACATTTTAATTTAAATGTTCATTACGTCAGACAGACAGTGATCAAATCGTTATACGATGATCTACGCATAAGAGCTAAATTGACCGACTTTTAATTCAACTGAAAGTGCTCAACGATAAGAAACAGATTTCTTAAAGGGGCTGTGATAATTATTTTTTTTTACTATAATAATTAAATACCTACAGACACTAGTGTTTCATCCTTTCGGGATTCTTCAGTGCAGGGTGTCACGATTACAACCAGTCGAACGATTCGAACCCCGCGACACGAGACATCTCTGGCTCGATTATATATATATACTTATCCACATATAGTACTGTTCCGTTGTATCAAAACTCATCACTGCGGCTATACTAGCATCTTCCCCGAGGATTGCACCTATACTCATAATGTTGATAGTCGATAGTTCTACCCCTCGGCCTATGGGATCGGTGACTTCAACAAATATCCATTTAAATAAACATTCGCCCACTGTACATACATACATACATACATACATACATACATACATACATACATACATTTTCTTAGTTGGACAGCATATCTCAACCAGCTCTCATTTAAAAAGTCTCTATTGGGTTGAAATATTTGAAATAAATAATCGGACTTAATATGTGCACTATCAACTCTGAAACGATACTATGCTCTTTTAAAACGACTAAAAGCAAACAATGTTCTTTTCTTTTTTGCCCTGTTTCTTTCAAATGTTCACTTTTTTAGTAAAGTTTCACTGAATTTTTTATTTGAAGAAACACTGTATGTCGAAATTACTACGAGTTTCTTTCTCGCACCGTTACAACAATAGTCATATATTAATATTATAATATTCGAAAACGAGGCTCCATTAAAGGGAGGTCACTCTCATATTCTTGTTTTAAAGCGAAACGTATAGATTAACTAAGGATGAAACATGAAGAATATTACACTAAGAAACTTAAGTTGAGGTATTAATCATAAGAGAGCAAAATACTCTATGATTGTGAAAAGCTGTATACCGCCTATTTTGAAAGGTAGAATAGCACATACTACTCTATCTTTAAAGTAGGGAAAAAGTCCCTAACTTGATAATATTTACTGTTAAGTTCATCAAGGCTGTTCAACATAAAAAGTTGTACTGCAACCTTTCAAAAATTCACTGATCGTCGTTCTGCATGAAAATATTAGTCGCCTAGATTGCAGAAATTAACGCCCAATCAGCCTTTTAAAGTTATTTTTACAAATTGCTTGTCACGGTAGTGGCAGAACGTAGCAAAATAAACCTCTATGCTTTTTTTTTCGACATCTCAAACGGTATCACCCACCCAGGAAAAGATACTATAGAGCAAAGCATATAAGCCATAGAGAAGCTATAAGTATTTATCCTCTTCTATAGCCCATTCCCTCACACAGACAGTAATGTTCTCAACTTGCTTACCAGATCGTGAACCCCAGCAAGCTTCATTTTTAGAACTATTCGTCACCACAGTACCCGAGGACTCTGTGACTAATGCCCACAGTCCACTTGGAAATGCAGACCACCATAGTGGTATTAGTTGACATCATACTTCAATCCTAACCCGAAAGTGAGGAGCCATTGCTCAAACAACAAGAAACAAGGTACTACAAAAGGCTGACTGGGAAACCATCAGATAACACATCAGAGATGCCCCATGGACGAATATCTTCTCTTTTCCTGCTGAAAAGTGTGCTAATGAGACAACTGAATGGTGCAAAGCCAGCATTGAAACACATGTTCTCACACGAAAGTATTATAGAAAGCCCCACTCACCCTCATGGTTCACTATAGATTGTACAGCTGCCATTGCACAAAGACAGCATGCATTCTGCCGGTTCGTACGTCATAAATCAAATACAAATAGAAAAAAATTCGTAGATTCTAGAAATCATTGTAAGAGAAAAATAGCGGCAGCCAAAAGAAAGTATGCCGAAATAACCAGGGAAAGCATAAAATCGCAAAAGATAGGAACTCGTGATTTCTGGAAAATCTATTATAGAGTAGTGACTAAAACGCAATCAGTAATTTCTCTACCATCCAACAACCAGAAGGTCGCATACATGGCAACTGAAAAGACGGAACTACTTGCCCGGTAATTCGCCTCCAACTTTATCTTAGAGCCAACAAACAACTCCGTTCCAAATCTCCCTGTGCCAACTCAAGCTTGGATGTAAAAATCACCCCTTCTCATGTCCACGATATCATAAAAAATAAATTAAAAATAATTGCATTAGAACAGATAAAGGAGCAATCCATAGACTTCAATAATGTCCATTGTCTTTATTGATTTTACTAACATCAAACTTCTATCTTCTTTGGAATCTTTTGGCGGGAACAAATCTGAACAAACCGTACATACACCTCTTGAAAATGACTTATGATAATTCGACTGCAATAATTAAAGCTGATAGAAACACATCGCACCCTATCAGATTCATAAATGGTATAAAACATCGTTTCTATTCTGCGTCATCAGTTATTTAGAAAACAAAATAACAATGCGACTTTTCAATATATATATATATATATATATATATATATATATATATATATATATATATATATTTATTTCAAATAGAGGTTTACAATATTAATAAAAGTGTTTTCATAATAATTCAAAGTAATTATTATTCAGGGACTAAAGTACCCTTAAAACAATACGCGTATTACATTATTTCTATGAAATGTCACGTTCAAAGGTCTAATAGTCTAAAATTCATCTAATCAAAATGCATACATACGTACATACATGATGATTGCTACTTCTTGACAGAAATTTGCCATCTCTTCCTAAAGTGTTCTTGCGTCCGTGTGCACGTAGATGACTCTTTAATCCAGATTTAGTCCTACATGAAAGTTCACAAATGTGGCATAAGAACTTTCTTTCTTGTAAAGGTGATCGCATGATAATATTGTGAATCCTCGAATGCCGTCAGGTCACTTTTAGATTTGCAGATTAGACCATAAATATGACAACTTAGTGTTGCTGGGTGTGCTGTAAAAGCCTCCTCATAAGACTGTCGTTCCTGTGATTGTGTGATTTTATATGATTAACTAAACCAGCTTTTGACAAAAAGTATCTGCCACATACAGTGCACTTCAGTTCCTGTTGTAATTTCTTTGACATTATATTATCGTCATACATACATACATACATACATACATACATACATACATACATACAAACATGGTCTTCTGTTTATTTTATCTCTTCCTCTGTCGTTTATTTTTTTACTTGAAACCGCATTTTTTAAATAATAATTTAAATAATAAAAAACATTTAAAGCATAAATATGATTTTAACATTCGTACAAAGTAGTTTTTCCTTTATCTGATTTAACGGCGAAAAAAAAAACTTCATAATTTCAGAGGAAAAAGAAGTCTTTCAATGTTTATATTCACTGGGTCGCAGACACTAATTGGTTGAAGTGAGGAATAAGAAAGAAAGCTTTATTATTAATGTTCTCCTCGTAAATAAAGTGGTTTTCTTTCCAATCAAACAGACGATCTAATGTATTTAAGTTTGCAGTAAATAAATGATGACACAAGCAACTCTGTTCACTTCTTGCGTATTCATTTTGAAACATTTTTCCTTTTTTCCTCCTTTTTTGAAAACTTTTCTTCTTATTTTGCTGGACACTATTCATACAATATGGCGTCTGATCATCTTCGCTTCCCGTTTATCAGCCGAACCTATTAACACAGATCCGCTCTCTAGCGAAAGCGCGAAAAGACACATGGAAGCAAACAGAGAGAATGAGCTAATATCTGACATCTTTAGCACAGAACTCCATCCCTATTTCTTCAGGCGTGTGGGTGTTTATATGTTATGAGACTTGAGGCACAGTATCATTTCTTTGAACAAAAACAACAAAAAATTCAAATCCAGTTTATTCTTAAAGACCCCAATCAAATTGTATACAATTTACAAGGCTTCTGACTATTTTCATACAATACTCAACTGTTGGTTTGTAACACACTGTCATTCGTTCACGAGGTCGAAACAATTTTAAAAGATTAGCCCATTCATTTATCTGTGCCTAAACGTAGATTCCATGAATAAAGCTTCTTCCTTAAAACTGCGGGCCTGTGGAATTCTCTTCCGTTTTCCTGCTTTCCAACTGACTACAATAGGGTCTTCTTCGAGTCCAACGAAAAGAATTTCTTGATGAGCCGTTCCCCTTAAGTAACCCAATTTACCAAATTTCCCCCACTAAAGATTACTACGATATTGTCCCATTGGCTACCGTACACTCATTAGCCTTTATTCATGAGTGGTTTCCGGGCCTTGATAAATGGTGACTCCTTTGTAAAAAAAAAGTTATTCAAATTTCCCAACATCTTGTCCAATATTGTTTATATATTCTAGAAATCCGTATCTGAAAGTTTGAGATGAGGATTAATATTCAGACCAATGTTCTCTTTTTCTGTGATACTTTCACAACGTTTCAGTCGATGTAACCTCCATCAATCTTTAGGTCCATCTTGTTGGACTCGGGATTCTTTCTGTTCAACTCGGGAATCTTTCTGCAGAACCCGAAAATCTGACCGGAATTTCGGATGGAACCCTTTATTGAATCCACATAAGAACCCATGGCATAGTGAATAAAGTATTTGGTAAAATCCAGTTGTAAAATTACATTTTTCTGGAGGTTGAAGGTTGAATCTTCAGTGCGGGTGACACCTAAAATACAATCGCGAATTACTTCAAACTTCTACCTAGTCATGACTGACGGAACGAGATCATACTACCCCCGTGGATTAAATAAAGGGTTCCGTTCGAAATTCCGTGCAGATTCCTTAGTTCGACAGAAAGATTCCTGAGAACGGTAACATACCCCTGAAGAAGGTCGGAGGTTATATCGACTGAAACGTTGTGGAAAGAACAAAGAAAACGAAAACAGGTGCCCGAAGAATCCAAATGTTATAAATAATCAATCTACATTTCCAAAATTCAGAAACGTGAGTTTTTTTTTATTTCACACAAATTTCAAGAATATATCAACAATGTGGCACAAATAACTTAACAAATGAATGGGTTAATCTGTTAAAATTGCTTCAACCTCGTGGACAAATAACAGTGAGTTATAGCCCACAATAGCTACCTTTACTCCTAGCAGCTGTATTCCAAAATTCATACCGATTGGCCAATTAGTTTAGGAGTGAATTCTATACGGAAGAAATATATACATACACTAGTTGGCAGCTTGGAGTTGTCCGGTCGTACAACATGATATTTTAATTCATGCAAATTGCGTATGTGTTATTATAAAATCAATCCTCTATTGATTATTATATATCACGAAGAATAATTTGCCCGGTGGACTAATTCGCAACAAATAAAATAATAATAATGATAATGTCGTTCATCTGATTCCGTCTGTGTTTGTTTACAATATCACGTCAGCTGATATTTGGGCTTGACGATGGATGCCCTAGAATAGTCACTTCTGATTAATATTTAGTTTTAAAATAAGCAAACAAAGAAATGATTTGCGGCGATTTTTAATGGTACATCTTCTTTTATCGTAATGTAAACTCATTAATAATAAAATAAAATAAAATGGTGAGGTACACCAGAGTTTGAACAGGGATCATTCAATATGTAGTCGAACACTCTATCACTAAACTATATCATCAGATTATAATAAATCTGTTTTTCAAGAAGAAATGATTTGCAGAAATTTTATTATCTCCATTGCCGGTGTAATGTAAAATATTCCCCTTTAAAAATGTTTTTATCTATAAGAGAGAAAGAAATTTTTAAGATCGGATTTTTCCCATTATTTATAATTATCGGATGAATCTCTGTACAAAACATATCTAAGACCACTGCTAAACATATTAATTAGTTTTGTGTGAAATTTGCAAAACATAGGCTCAGTCGTTTCAGAACCTATGAGGAACTCTCTCTCTCTCTCTCTCACACACACACACACACACACACACACACACACACACACACACACACACACACACAAAGTGCCTTTTATATAATAGCAGAGATATAGACAGACATAGACATATCTAAATAAATAGAGATGTAATTCGAATAAAACAAATTTCTTGTTTATATTTTCACTTTATCAAAATCTTGTTATTTTCTTTTTCAGATTTCGACACAAGGAATTCCAATACATACATGCAAGTATTTATTTACCTGTTCCTTTTTTCGTGTGTAGAATTTCTAATGAAAAATACTTTCGGAATGTTTCCGCGACCATAATTTTCATCCGAAAGTATTATTCTTTTCACCGTATCTCTGTAATCATATGGCGCAGACAAGAGACAGTGTGCATTGACAAAGTCACCTCAACACGAAGTCATGTTAATGGAAAAATAAAATTTTAAAATCTCCAATATATAACTGTAAAACACAATGGATTAAATTGGAAATCATAACATTCCTTTGACTTTTATTAAAACGACAGAGTTAACAAAAAATAGTGAGAAAAATAACCATCGAACTACGCAGTGATGAAATTGTGTAAACATATGAATGAAAAATATCACTTGGGGAAAAGCAACAAAATAAAGATTAGTACACTAAGCAACATAACTACTGTAAACACACATTCAATAACAACAAAAGAAACAAAATATACGTAGCAGTAATGCCACAAAAATATTACCTTGAAGAAACAGAAGGTGTGCCCTCGCTACTACCGGCATGTGAAAACCAGAAAAAGAAGAAGAAGAAGAAGAAGACGCAAAAGATGTCACTTGTTTTATGGAGACGAACATAAGCCCACGTGAAGTGGCGAAATTTAATGACCATAAAAGGAACCAAACCTAAAGGGGGAAAATATTTTTCTTATGTCTAATCATTGAACATCTATTAGTTTATTTGTGTGTGTGGAAACTTGTCTACGGCCCGATGGATTGTTCCTATATCGACAAAAATTCTAAACCCTACTAAACAACATCATTAGCGAACCGTTACGGGGATCTACAAAAACTGCAAACGCCCATCAATAATCAAGTTGAAAATATTACAATCGACCGGTACTTGTAAATATTTAGACGCCCGGTGTAGATTATGTTTGAATGAGAAGCTTCAAATTTAAAATTTTAATTCTAAAGACCCTCCTCTCCAAAATTTACTAAATTGTAAAAGCGAAATAGCAACCAACTACACATAGAATATAAAATATGTAGAATTAACTGTAGATATAGAATAAGCCCCACTTTAGGACACATATACACATAACACAGGTAAATAAATAACATTAATCAATTAATTAAATCAAGATCTAAAGTAGCGACGAATAACAGGAAAAGGGGTAAAAAAATCGCCTATTGACTAACGAAAATATAAACTTATAACAGAGAAATAACAACGAATCTGATTGGTATGTTCACTAGATTAATCACCACATGGCTATATAAACAATCCACTAACAAAAAACTGTGTACAGCCTGACGATCTTCTGCGGTGATGAAATATGGATGTCTCTATGTAACTTTATATTTTCATACTATATATATATATATATATATATATATATATATATATATATATATATATATATATATTATTACATTTTCACCCCAAACAAGGCAAATTGCCACTTTGGTGTAGGGGGCTACTATCAGGGGCAACAACTACTGGGTACTATGTAGGGATTTGGGCAGCAAGGTGTCGGTTCACGTTACACTTGAACTTCTGCACGTCAGTACTGTTGGGGAAGCAGGGACCTGGAATGGAATTCCAGAGTCTTGCGGTTCTGGGGAAGAAACTATTGGAGTAAAAAGATCTTTTACATCTAGGGACCTCTACAGTGTGGGGGTGGGATCTAGTAGCCTGTCGGGTTTGTCGAGGGTGCTCGCGTCGTGGGGGCACAAGTGATTGCAGTTCGTCAGAGCATTCACCGCTAAAATACTTGTAGAAAAGGCAGAGGGATGCAACATTTCGTCGATGCGACAGAGGCTGAAGCTTAGATGCCAGTTCAGGGCCTATCAGGTTTGCGACTCTCTTTTGAACCTTGTCAAGGTGCGAGAGACTAGTAGCAGATGCACCAGCCCAGATGTGGCAGCAATACTCCATACATGGGCAAATGGTGGCCTTATAGAGGTACAGGATACTTTCGGGTGTTAGTAGTTTTCTAGCACGGTAGAGAGAGCCTACCTTTCTTGCAGCGGCCCTGGCAATGCCTTCAATGTAATTGTTCCAACTCATGTTTCCTGTGAACGTTAGGCCAAGGAGTTTGAAAGATGGACTCTCAGATAAAGAGTCGTTGGCCATTGCTATGGGTGGTAGAGAGGGTTTCTTGTAATTATTGAATGAAACTAGTTTAGTCTTGGCAGCATTGAACGCGACCAACCACTTTTGTCCCCATTCCACTACAGATTGGAGGTCTTCCTCTAGTGTTTCTGCCATTTCTTTAGAAATGTGTTCATTCGTCTTCCTGTCGTGTCTGCCATAGAGTGTAGTGTCATCAGCATATATACCCATCTCAGAGGCAATGTTGTCGGGGAGGTCATTTATGAATATCAGGAACAATAGAGGTCCAAGGATAGAACCCTGGGGCACTCCCGCATTTATATCATATTGTTTAGATGTGCGACCGTCGAGGACTACCTGGATTTTTCTCTTATCTAAGAAGGATTTAATTATGTTAAGTATTCTACCAGTGATACCGTATGATCTGATTTTACTGAGGAGACCCTCATGCCATACCCTGTCAAAAGCCTTAGATATATCTAGAGCTACCGCTCTGCCTTCCCCCGCTTTGTCCAGTGAATGGTATATACGTTCAGAGATCACAGTGAGGATGTCTGCTGTGGAACGGGCTTGTCTAAATCCATATTGTTTGTCAGTCAGTAGTTTAGCATCTGTAACATGATGGACTAGAGCATGGTTAATTATGGTCTCAAATATTTTGGCAAAAAGTGGGAGGAGGCTAATGGGGCGATAATTTGATGGGTCTGTCCTTTCGCCAGAATTCTTGAATACTGGTACAACAGAAGCAGTTTTCCAACAGCCCGGAAAGCAAGCTTCATTAAGGCATTTGTTGTAGAGTTTGGAGAGAACTGGAGCTACTTCGGCTGAGCACTTTTTTAATAGCACAGCTGGGATAAGATCGGGTCCACATGCTTTTGAGGTGTCAAGGTTTTTTATGATAGCATGCACCTGAGCAGGGGTGGTTTTCAGATCGTCTAGTGTGGCGTCTGTCCGCATAGGAAAGTCAGGTAGGGGGTGGTTGGAAGGGTCCAGTGTGGAGTTTGAGGCAAACCGACTGGCAAGCATGTTAGCCTTGTCGGTTGCTGAGGAGACAACCTCGTGATTGTTGGTTAGTGGGGGAATTGTTGATTGCCCATTATTTACTACACTGTTGTAGATTTTCCAGAAGTCTCGAGTTCCTAGTTTTTGTGCTTCGATGCGCTTTTTAGTAGTTTCCGTAAATTCTCTCTTAGCTGTCGCTATTTCTTTCTTAACGTTATTTCTAGCTTCTATATACTTCAGTCTGTTTGAACTGGACTTATGTCGGTTAAACCTACGGTATGCATGCTGCTTTTGAGTAATGGCAGTTGCACAAGTCGACGTAAACCATTGGGGAGAGTGTGGCTTACTATAAAATTTCCGCATGGGAACATGCGCTTCGATTGCAGTTTTGAACCAGTCAGTGGTCTCGTTTGCACATTGTTCAGCAGGGAGAGAGAAAATATTTTTCCATGGAGCATCTCTAATTAGTTTCCTGATGGCTTCCCAGTCAGCCTTATTATAATATCTCGTTGTTTTGAGCACTGGCTCTTCAGTTTTGGGTCTAGAGTTTAGGGCGATTTCAACCATTATCACTGCATGATCAGCGTTCCCGAGTGGGCTGTGGGCCTTCGTTATGCAGTCATCGGGAACTGTGGTCAAAAACAGATCTAGAAGTGATGCGTGTTGTTCTTCCTGGCCAGGGAAACGGGTTGGAAACGTAGCAATATGTGTGTGTGTGTGTGTGTGTGTGTTTGTGTGTACATATGTGTGCCTCTCTGTGTGTATGTGAGTGTGTGTATGTGTATAATTAAAAATATCAATAATTATTTTTGTAACTACAGATACTAGTATTTCATGCTTTCACGTTCATCAGCGCAGGTAGCGATAATTACTGTTGGTCGAGGGATTCGAACAGCTACAAAGGCAGAGAGTGTTCTGACGACTGGAGGTCGTGACCGCTTCATATTCGCTAGTCGACTTAAATTTAAAGTTAACACAGTTTCAACGATATACGTCTGCGTCAGGAATAAAAACTATTTTCTTTTGGCGTGGCATGTTGTACCTAGAAAAACAACTGACACTATTCCAATAGTGATTAAAAAAATGTTTAGTCAAGTTAAAGGTTTGCAATCGTACAAGTGTATGAAGTGGATAATTTGTGCTGTTGGGACAGTATACGTTTTCTTTGTGATATGGCACGAAAAAAAAAAAAACAAATGTTTTTATTCCTGATGAATACTATATTGTCGAAACTATGTTGACTTAAAATGAATAAATTATTTTTTATTCTAAACTCATACAGCATTTAAAATTACACAATGTTACTACACCATAGACCAACACACACACACACACACACACACACACACACACACACACACACACACACACACACACACACACACACACACACATATATAATGAAATAAGAATTACAGTTAAGTTTACCAAAATAATCAAAGCTGGCAAAACTAAAGTATATTATAAATATTGAAGAGTTAATATTTATAAAGTAATCTCAACCAGATGTAAAAGCTCGATAAAACCAAATAGGAAATAGAGCTGATAATAAGAATGATGAGAAGGAAAGTATTTCTTCGAAACGCCGCGGATTACGGACTATCCACTTATCTCGTGCTTCCTTTTTAAAATTAAATATGTTTTTAACTCTTTTTCGAAGTGTTTTTAATATGTTTTATTAACTACTTGTTTTTATATATATATATATATATATATATATATACATATAAATATATATATATATATATATATATATATATATATATATATATATATATATATATATATATATATATATATGGGTGAGTAACATTCCAATGACCAAAAATCAAATCAGTCAATTCTTATTTTTTATTTATTTATTTTATTCTTTTTCTTTTAGGCTATATTTTGTCCATAAATACTTTACACTTTTTTCTTGTGCTGATAGAAAATAGAATTCATTGTGGATACTGCTGGAATACAAAAGAAGTAGGGTACTTAAGATGAGATGGACGCAAATGTAAAAACTTGAAAACACCTATTAAAAGGTGGTATCCAGAAGAGCCTTCTCCTCCCCAAAATATCCGATCCAATGAGAGGAAAAGTTTGCAAAGCCTTCTTAAATTTATATGCTTTTTAGGGGGGAGGGGTCTTTCTCTGCATATAATTTTTGGTAAATGCTTTCAAGTTTTTTAATTGCTGCCCTTCACATCTTAAGTATCCAATATATATATATATATATATATATATATATATATATATATATATATATATATATATATATATTAGTAGGAAGACCCGAGCCTGGCCGGGATTGAATGATGATAAACGAATGTTTCATACTCCTATATTTTTATTGTCATCGAAATCGGTGAAATCGCCCATGTTTCAATGAAACCTATTGAGGCTTCACATGCCTCTTGTACTGACTTGTCCACAATACATTGTAATCTACATTGCACTGTAGAGAACCTACTGTTGATTTTATAAAAGCATTTTTCTATATAATAGTTTGAATCAAAATTTTAAAGTACAAATATAAAGTATCATGGTTCAATTGTGCTCTAAATAGAAACATTTATTTCGAACCGTCTCTGTCATATCAAAGAACCTACTGTTAATTTTATATACCTGACAGTTACTGCTTGCGCAATGATAATGGATTGAATTTAAGTTTAAGTAAAATGTCATCGTGCAATTGTGTTTTAACAGAAACATTAATTTCGGACGCGCTCCTGTCGTATTAAGAACATACTGTTGATTTTATATCTGAGGCCTTTCGACTTTTGTGGTAATAAAACTTCTCAAATGTACTTGTTATGTCAGACTGTGTTATGCGTTGACTTTGGTCAAAATTACCTGTTCCTTCTTTCATCGGATTTTTTCGAGTTTTGATTATCGATACTTATTGAAGACATTCTGATACAAGACCTATATAAGAAAACTGCCAGGCACATGAAGTACCTTTGTATGAATTTTCATAAAAATCGGCCCAGCCGTTTTCAAGTCTATAGGGAACGAACTCACACACATACACAGATACTGTTGAGTTTTTCTCGTGTTGACATTATTAGAGCTTACCTTTTGTATTTTAAAGTAATTAAAACGAACTTCTTAATATACTCAGTCATGAATATACGAGCGACTTCATGAAGGTAACTAATTTGAATATTCCTTTGAAAAACGAGAATTCATTAATTAATTATTCACTTTTATGGTTTATTATTAGATGATTGGTTTCATTTAACTATTACGTTTTCTATTTATGCATAGTTAATTCTTTTTATGTTTAGTTTCTATATTCTGCATAATTGCGTAGAATTTAGGATGAAAACGTTTTAACACTCTTCATTTTGTCATCAACATTTCCTACGATGTAAAATAAGTCCTATTTGTGCACGGAAGAGGCGGCTGCAGCCGCCACAGGGTATAGTAGGAAGGTTCACAGGTTGTTGATCTTCAGCTTTTTTTTCGAACTCTTTTTGTTTCTTCTCTTTGTCTTCTGTTGTTTTCGAAGATTTCAGTGTTTTCATATATTTTTCTTTTTCTTCTCCAGCTCCCGCTGTTGCCGGCATTGACTTCCCAGTTATTTGTGTCAATTTTGGTCGCTGTAAGAGTAGTTTTTTTTAACTAATCTTTAAAACGGCGTTTTGGTGCGCCACGGGGTCTGGTTCCCATGGCAAGTTCTGAATAAAAAAACTTGCTTAGGTAGACGGTTGTCAGGCATTCGGGTAAGGTGTCCAGCCAGCGTAAACGGTGTCTTATTATTGTGGCTTCTAAGCTTTCCATCCCTGAGCGGAGGAGATCTCAGTGTTCGTGATTAAATTTTTCCACTTATAATAATATCGGGTTGAGAAGAAAGTTCTTACGGAATTTGTAATTTGGATTTCAAATGCTGTATTTTCAAATAAGTTTTCGTTATAATAACTTTACTTTATATATCATTTTAAAGAGTGTTTTTCGGTCGATTTAATCGTTTAAATCATTTGAATACATTTATGTCTTCTTTTCAGAACGTTGAATACAAAATGGGTAAAAAGCAAATTCGCACAATTTTCTTATTCAATTCATTATTTTCAATTCAAACTAAGTCGAAAAGCTGCTGAAACAGCTATCGATATCAACGAAGCATTTGGCACAGTGACAACTACTGAATGGACAGCACAATGGAAATTTAGGAAATTTTGTGACGGTGACGAGAGTCTTGAAGATGATGAGCGTAGTGGTCAGCCATCGGATGTTGACAACGATCAATTAACTGTTCGATAAATTGATTCTGAATTAGACGTAACGTATACGACGATTTCCAACTACTTTAGAGAAATTGGAAAAACAAAAAAAAAAAAACTTGATAAATGAGTGCCTCAAAAATTAAATGACAACTAAAACAAACGCCGTTATGTAGTACTATCTTCCCTTCTTTTAAGCAACAAAACAAACCGTTCCTCGATCCGGTTGTGACTAAAGATGAAAAGTGGGTTCTTTACGACGGAGATGCTCAGCTCAGTGGTTAGACGCCGGCGAAGCTCCACTACACTTCCCGAAGCCAGATTTATACATAAAACATGGTCATGCTGACTATTTGGTGGTCTATGACCGGTCTCATCTATTGCAGTTATATTCAATTCGTAAAAATTATGTTCTGATTTTTTGAAGTCTCCTTTTTCTTTATAATATTATCCATTTATGTGTGACTGTCTTTAATATCTGCTTGATGATTTGTGTGATGGTAGCATCGGCTATATACACAACGAAACATGTGTAAGGCGTTCATGGGGAAAAGATTTTTGCTGATATTCTTTAAAAAAATTAATAAAAATAATTCTAAAAAATGTAATGAAAATAACAATCAGAAGTGTAGACTGATTATTTAAGTTATTTGAATGAAACTCAACAAAACGGTTATTTTAAACGCTACTGTTCTATTCATATCATAACATGATTATTATTGGTTATTTATTTGATTATTTATTCATATATTTTTCTAGATGACAGGGTGAATTGCTCTGGAACGCCCGCAGACATCATGTTTATACTTGATTCTTCCACAAGTATTTGGCCACCACATTTCGACAAACAGACTCAATTCGTCCAGTATTTAGTGAAACAGTTTGATGTTGGCATCGGTCCACGCCAGGTCAGTATCATTTCCATCTCTTCTTACATTCTCTTTTTAATATTCACACGTAGAATTTCTGTTGTTCAAGATTTGACAATGTATTGCTTTTGACTTATTATATGTTTAATGTTTGTTGATGTCGTTAGAAACGTTGAGGTATAGCTTTCTGATAACTTTTTCAATGGATATTATACAATAGATCATCGATACTTTCTGTTTCACAAAAACACTAAAAGATCAACTCATATGGCTAAAGATACCAAAATCTGACGGATTCATCAGTCGCCGTTTTAATAGGAACCGATTAAAGATCAAACTAATATGTAGTGTCTATTGAATCAAAATATATATACCTTCGATTAAGTAATCAAGCACTCTTGCTATGTCTTTATAATACTGAATATATAATAAAAATGTTGCAGTTTTTCCCCTCTGGGCCAAAATACCATAGGTTTACAAGAACAGATGCCACATACTAATTTCTTGTGTAGCCTATTAGCTACTGTCTTATGGAACTTTATAAAGACTTTTCTGAAACATCCAGATGTTCAAATAAAATCCTAGATTCCACCCGAGGAGCTACACCTGCACTATCACATTAACCACAGAGGAAGTAGTCCCGACTTTTTCCCCTATTACTAAAGTCCTCCTACCGATCCCCATAAACACTGCAGGGATTTATACACATGGTATGAATATTGTGATTAGACCATTCGTAACTGATTTATAAACTAAAAGCCCAAACGTTAAATTCCCATCCGTCGATCGAAAAATAATAAATTCTCATTTACAACATTCCTGCTATTCTAATTGGCTTAGATCAGATCGATACTTATTCCAGATTACAATTCTATAAACTTAAACGAACGTGCAAGCCGTTATCCAATATGGCGTCTATTGATACAGAAGGCCAGCGTTTTCCATTAAATAAAGCATTACTGAGCCGCACGGAGGTATTTGCTTCTTACTCCCCATCTCTCTATATCCCTCTCTCTCTCTCTCTCTCTCTCTCTGTTTAAAGGGAGAGAGAGTGAGATAGAGCGAGAGTTGTATCTGTTTTGGTTACATTCGAAAACTGTACCGAAATGAGAGAAAGAGAGAGAGAGAGAGAGAGAGAGAGAGAGAGAGAGAAAGAATCAGAAAGAGACAGTAAGAGACAAACAGACAGACCGACAGAGACAGAAAGAGACATATATATATATATATAATCATAACGTCAGAGAAAGATAGATATATAGATCGAGAGAGATATATTAAATCATCATCACAGATTGACCTAATTTTTGATTACCGCGTCTCGTTATTTGGTTTTCGTCGTGGAGCAGTGGATATCGGGCCCGCGTCATAACCTGTAGGTATCACGCTCGCACTCTTATAACGGATTGTTTTTTTTAATTTTTAACATTTAAATAGGATTATGCCTTGCGATAAATACGTATAACATTTCCTGTTTTTCTTCAATTTTCTAAGTTATTTTTATTATCGAATTCAAACAGTTTTATTGCTTTTTTCTCTTTTTATTTGTTTTTTAGCATCGAAATGAAACGATAATTCTTCATTTGTTTTTTGGGATGTTTTCTTTTATTTGTTTTTTTTGGGGGTTATTTTTATTTTTTATTTTGGTTTTATCTTTTTATTTATTTATTTTTTATTTTTTTGCTGTTGTGACAAGTGAAATAATTGAAACCAAGTATTGCAGTAATTAATAAAAAAAAAGATAAATAATTAGTACACGAAGGAAGTTTCATTTAATTCTCTGGAGATAGGATTCCATGCTTTTGTTTATATTTTATGTTTATGTTTGGTTCTTAATAAAACTTTGAGATGAACTATTTTTAGCCGCGGCAGGCGGTAAGTCACTAGTCAACATTACCACAGCTTCAACGGCTAAATGGATGTTTTTGTTTGTTTTTTTTTTCCACTCGGGCAACTTACTGCGTCTAATTTTTCTATTTTTTAATTAATATTTTTTTTTTACGGTTGACGGTTGCTTATTACCCTTACTACACCACCTCTCTCCACCCGTTTTTGACATTTAAATAGCCATTCTTATCACGAGGAATTGGAGGTATTTATTCCGAAAGCCGTTCGTCACATGAGAAGGTTAGGGGTTTGGCGGCGGCGGCGGCGGCGGCAACAACAACAACAACAACAACAACAACAACAACAACAACAACAACAACAACAACAACAACAGTACTTTAATATTTTTGAAGGAGGAACACGTTTCCACCGGGCAACGCCGGTTAGCGGGTACTGTTTGTACTTTATATATCATAAAATTTCCTAATTGTACTAACGTCTTAAAATGCCTGTAAAGCGATTAAAATAACTTAAAATACAACATTAACCAATAAAATAACAATAAAATATACACATATACATGATTAATAATAAAAGACAATTCTATAAATTGTTCCAAAATTAGTTTGGGTAATTATCTCTGATGATGAATTCAGATGGATTCAAATGTACATGGGTCTAACTTAAATATGATATCTACATCAGCTTATTCTTGCCAGAATCAAGGAAATTATAGACAGAAAAATCCAACTAGAATGAATGGGCACAACATGTGTATTTTATTCAATGAAATATGCATAAAAGAATAAATGTTGCATAAATATGCATATATATGCATATATGTGTGTGTGCGTGTGTATAAATATATTATATGATATGTATGTATGTGCGTGTGTATATATATTATATGATATCCATGTATAAATATATACACATATACTCACAATAAAAGTGATGGTTTACTTATGTAGTACTTGGCCTTCGGGACAAGATCAAAGTGTAGTATCTGTTCTTCAGATGCTGTACTGCTATTTCTTGTTCTCTTTCGGTGGAGGAGAAATCCTTCACGACTGAGACAATTTTTATTTTTGTACCTTTTCTCCACGTTAAAAAACGACCCTGGTGTCTAACTCTGTCCCGTGGGGAGGCATAGTAAATAGGTATAATAACTAACTGATAATATCTTTCGAATTCTGAAATTTCCTGATGAAAATAAGAATAAATTAAGCTGAAACTCGTATGAAATTTTCGAATACGGAACTAAACATCCATTCTTATTGTGACTGTATGAATCTGAAATTTATAAATGCATGGAATCAATACCTTAAAAGGTAAATGAAGATTATTTTATTATAATGTAGACTGCTTACAAAAGTGACAAGAAGTAAAATTTTAAAGCGAGAATCATAAATAAAAATATGAAACTAAGCTTCATCAAAGATAATAACTAAATAAATAAAATGTCTATTTCATTATAAATTTTTAGATTAAAGATATTATATTAAAATAATTAAAAATAATTAAAAATTTATCAATCTCCTCCAATAAAAAAAATATTATCGTTGATAGTACATACAATAATCCATCTCTCCACTCAAAATTCTTAAAAATTACTATTATTTTACACAACCGAAGTCCTGTTCTACAAACATCTGGACAACATCTGCAAACAAATCGATGGTGTCTTGATGGGTTCCGTACTTGGACCAACATTCAGCAATTTCTATATGCCCAATCTTAAAAATAAAATATTTAATACAACAACAAAAAACCCTCCATCTATGTTAGATACGTCGACGATATCTTCATTCTTACAGACAGCATTAATGAAATAGAAGAATTAAAAAACATATTCCAAACTAACTGGTTACTCTCATTCACTTATGATTTCAGCGAATTCATCACCCCTGTATATAAAAATTTCTGTATCTTAAACTACAAAAGCGAATGCACATATCTGTACAAAATTGCAATTATAAGAAATTTAATTCATCGAGCTAAATTTATTTCTTCAAATAAGAAAATATTTCTTAGTGAACTAAAAAAATTAAACAGATCCTAATTATCAATCAATTCCCCAATTTCTAAGTCGACAAACAAATACAATTAACACTTAAAAACTTTAATTAAACGAATAATGATAAAGCAAACAATATATCCCCCATCAATTTAGTCTACCGCAACTAATTACATCATATCTTCAAAACTGACGAAAAGTACTTAAAAATATAATTCATAGATATGTATCCCCCTGTTAACAATAAAACAATCAAATTTATCATTTACTACGAAGAAAAATCTTGTTATAAGCAATAACGCATCTTGGACAAAAAACTCATTAGAAAATAAAAAAAAAACGTAATCTACGAATTTAATTGCCCGTTGGTAGAATGTCTCTCCAACAATTCCAGTAAAAGTAGTTACATTTGTTATACAACGAACACCTTTCTGACTGCAGTTCCATAAGTCAGCACCTAAAAGAAAATGGCTGCTCATATCCAGAATTTAGGTAAAATTATGGCTGAAAATATAAAAATCTGACATAATGGTCCCAAAGTAAAACGACTCAAAATTCTAGAGGCTTGTATTTAAAAACGAAACGTCCAACAAGAAATGTTATTGACTACGAATCCAGTCATAATATTTTAAAATATCTAGGTACGTAATTGACGGTAAGTAGGCGGGAGAGAACACAAAACTGTAAATTTTAAATTGTAAATTTTATTATATTGTAATTTATTATACCTGTTTAAATATTGTGCATTCATTCAATTAGACACGCCTTAAACACGCGACCACATCTCTGCAAACACACTTTTCAATAAATAGCCATACGTTTTGAACCCAGCAGACAAACAGCCGCCTGAAGACGACCGAGGCTTCAATAGAAAGTCTAGCGAAAACAATGCAACAACACGTAACATATGGGTCCTACATACAAACATTCGATAATTATAGAAAAAAAAAAGGAAAGAAAAATACGTAGATTGGAAAAATCTTTAAGAAAGTCGTTAAACAGAAACCCTCCGTGCTTTTCAACAATATATGTTTAAATATATGTATATATGTACAAATATATATTTATATTATATACTAGGAGTGCCCGCCAACCGGCGTTGCCCGGTGGAGCATACATCCCTCGAATAAATTAAATTACGGTTGTTGTCGTCGTCGTCGTCGTCGTCGTCGTCGTCGTCGTCGTCGTTGTTGTTGTTGCTGTTGTTGTTGCTGCTGCTGCCCTCTTCATGTTACGAACGGCTTTCGAAACAGACACCTCCGACTCCTCATGGTAAGACCGCCTATCGGAATGGATACCCCTAATCTTCTCATAGCAAGAACAGGCAGAGAGAGGTTTTATAGTAAGGATATTGAACACTCCCCAGCCGAAAAAAAAAAAGAAAAAAATAGCAGCGAGGGGGAAAAGAAAAGAAATGTTGCAGTAGGCAGCTCGGATAGATAGCGGTGTAAATATAAATAAATATATAAATAAAATATTTGTGACGAACGCAATTCGTTGTAATTCGGTAAGTTTTTATTGTTGGTTGTGTTTAAATATATGCGAGCGGCTAAGAAGTAAACAATCTACACGTAATGTCATGTGTGTATATGATGTAACAATTTGGCGTAACGCTTGTCTTGCAGACGCCATGTTGTGTATAATATGTGACCGTTCGTTTTTGTTGAAGGCTTAAAATTTGGAATAAGAGAATTACAGCTGACATCCAATGAGAAAGGGTGGAATGTGCATAGGGAGAAATTATTATTTTCTGAATGCTAATCGGAAGTGAACGTTATTGCTATTAATTTATGATTCAGTTAATAAGAGTGACGGGACAATACAAGTCTACTTTGTATAATTTTATGCGGTGTAGCGTGGTGGCGGTGATCTCAGTTATGAATTATAGGAGTAACAGGAACTACTTTTCCTAAAGGTATTGGCGATAGTGATGATTTCTTTCCTACGATGAATTGTATGATCTTATTATAAGGCTTGAATCTGTCTATAATGAAGTTGTAGTATGTGGCATCTGTTGTTGAAAACCTATGGACATTTGGTCGAGAGGGGAATTTCTGCAACAAAAATATTATATACAGTCTATATATATATATATATATATATATATATATATATATATATATATATATATATAAGCAATCTATATACTCAACAAATTTTTGCTCTACAGACTACAAATTTGGTATATACGAGGAAAACTTTTAATCGATTTTCATCCGGAAAACGGGTTGCTAAGGAGTCAAAATTGAAAAATTTGTACGTGAGAGTGATTTGATTTTTATCTGTTTGCTGCTTCACCAATGTGTATGCGTGAATAGTTCACATTGCAGATCAATTATGTTAAGAATAAGTAGTTTTGTAAACACCTTTTTACGGAACATGTCACGCTGGTCTAACAGTTATCGTACTTGACTCACTGTCTTTAGATTTTTGTTTCAATTTCAGCTCGAGTATGAACGGCTTAGAAGAAAAAAACATAATACTCGTATGCACATGTATCAGTTTTTTTTTATTTAAATTTTTTTAAAGGAATTTAACGTTACATTTGATATCTACTGTATTTCTGTTTATAATAAATTAAGATTCTGCATTAATCAAAATGTACTGTTTATGCGTATTTTACGATCAGACAACGCCAGGCGGCTTGCTTATATATATATATATATATATATATATATATATATATATATATATATATATATATATATATATATATATATACTAGCAGGGGTGCTAGGCGTTGTCCGGGTGTTTGGAGGTGTGTGTTGAGCAAAAAAAAAAAAAAGTGGTAGTAGGAAGGCAGGCTTTAACCCGTACTGCGAAGGAGGAAAAGAACGGGAAAAACGTGACGTCTTTGTTGTTACGACCACCGCCAAACCGGAAGTTACGTAGGTTTTAATTAAGGCTAGTCAATTGAAAAGAGGGGATGACTTTCGAAAATATCGGCGAAAAAAGCAACACCTCCCTGTAGAAAAGTGCCCAGTTGAGGGTGAAGGTATTAATGTTTTTAGCCAATTTTTCGGTATTTGTGGTCTGAAGGGTCGAGCTTAAAAACGGTACTCATCTTGTGAAAATCTGTCGCGTCTGTCCAAAGTTTTAGGCAGACATGCAAACATACATACATACATACATTTATATATTGGTGGCTCAAATTTTCGACCCAAACCGATTAAAAAGCTTGCCCTATCTTTGAATACCCATTATGTAAAATTTCATATGTTTAGACCAGAAATTGTCTTTAATAATTTGGTAGAGACCGCAGAGGTTATTGTTTTTTTAACTTTGACCCCTATTATAACCCCTTAACATTTATTGTTTTGGGCTCAAATCAAGTTATTAAGTTAGATCAATGTCTAAGGAACCTATATCTAAAATTTCAAGTGTTTATGCCCAAAATTGGCGGAGGAGTTTTGTAGAGTTCTCAAAGGTCAAATAGTTGAACTTTGACCTCTTAACAGCCAGGCACCCATGCTAATATATATATAAAAGTGAAAATATCTGTCTGTCTATCTATGTAAACTTCCTTACCAAATAACTCCGTCAAATTTCGGTCTACAGACTCGAGATTGGGCATAAGGTGTATTGAAATTTGGGAAAATCTTTGTAATCCGTTTTCGGACAGAAATTTGACTGTTAAGGGGTCAAAGTTCAACTCGTTGAACTTTGACAACTCTACCAAACTAATCGCTAATTTTGGGGCTAAACACTTGAAATTTTAGATATAGGTTACTTGGACAGGGATCTAACTTTATAATTTGATTTGAGCCCAAAGCAATGAACTTTAAGGGGTCATAATTGGGGTCAAAGTTTTAAAAAATTGACCTCTGGGGTCCCTACGAAATTACTAAGCCAATTAACATTTGAAATTTTACATAAAGTATATTCAGACATAGGTCAATGTTCAAAAGATTTTACCCTTATGGTCTCTAGCAATATATTAATTTTGGGTCTAAACATTTTAAATTTTACATAAACAGTACTCAGACATACAGCAAGCATTTTAATCAGTTTTGGGGCGAAAATTTGGCTGGCAAGAGGTCAATGTTGATAGAGTTGACCTTTGCAGACTCCTCCGTCAATTTTGGGTGTAAACACTTGAAATTTTAGATGTAGGTTACCTGGACATGGGTTAAACATTTTAATTTAATTTGAGCCCAAAACAGTAAATGTTAGGCTGTCAAAATTGGGATCAAAGTTTAAAAAAATGTGACGTCTGCGGTCTCTACCAATTTTCTCTATGGTAGTTAAGAAAGCCTATTATATAGAAAGACATTACCATACATAATCACACTTTTTAATATATACATATGCACATAAAGTTATGAACAGTACCTTGGGGTTTGACCTCCTGGCAGCCAAACTTTCGCACAAAAACTGATTAAAAAGCTTGCTGCATGTCTGAGTGCCCTTTATGTAAAATTTAAAATGTTAAGACCCAAAATTGGCTTAATAGTTTGCTAGAGACCAAAAAGGTAAATTCTTTTGGACTTTGACCCTTTGGCATCAAAATTTTTGGTCCAAAATTGGCTAAAAAGCTTGTTCCTTGTCTAAATATACTTTATGTAAAATTTCAAATATTTAGACCAAAAATTGGCTGAGTAATTTGGTAAAAACCGCAGAGGCCAATTTTTTTTTAACTTTGACTCCAATTTTGACTCTTTAGCATTTAATGTTTTGGGCTCAAATCAAATTATAAAGTTTGATCCATGCCCAAAGAATCTATATCTAAAATGTCAAGTATTTAGACCCAAAATTGGTAGAGGAGTTTGGTAGGGTTCTTAGAGGTCAAATTATGGAACTTTGACCTTTCAACAGCCAAATTTATGGCCGAAAACGGATCAAAAAGATTTTTTCCAAATCTCAATATCCCTTATGTCAAATCTCGAGTCTGTAGACCGAAAATTAATAGAGTTATTTTGTAGGGAAATGTACACACAAAACAGACTGACACAGACACACACACAGACACACACACACACACACACACACACACACATTTTCACTTTTATAGATATACTAGCATTTTAGCCCAGCGTTGTCCGGGTGTTTGGATGTGTATGTTGAGCAAAAAAAAAAAGTGGTAGTAGGAAGGCAGGCTTGAACCCATACTGCAAAGGAGCAAGAGAACGGGGAAAAAACCTGACGGCTACGCTGTTACGACCACCGCCAAACCGGAAGGCTAGACAATCGAAAGGAGAGGATGACTTTCAAATATATCGACGCAAAAAGCGACCCCCCTGTAGAAAAGTGCACAGTTTAAGGTGAAGATATTAATGTTTTTAGCCAATTTTTCGATATTTGTCGTCCGAAAGGTCGAACTTCAAAACGATACTGATCTTGAGAAAATCCCTCGCCTCTGTCGAAAGTGTTGGGCAGACATGCAAACATACATACATACATACATGATATGATGATGATTGCAACGTCTTGTCAGACGAGTGCCACTCCCTCAGACATTTAAAATCCATGAGCCCAAATACCTGAGGGAGTATCTATACAAAGATGATGTTACAGAGTCTTAGCTTTGTACGACAGCTAAGTCTCTCTCTCTCGGTTCAAAATGTTGAGATCCAGCAACAAGCAAGAGCAAGATAGCCAGCAACAAATTAAACTGCAGACCAGCTTAATGCGGGTACTGGTCTTCCGCTTTATGGTTTTTTAAATCAGAGATTAGCTTCTCCTAGAAAGGTTGCCTTCACCACGGCTTACGGGAGCCCTCTCCACCCCAATACACATATACACACACAAATATACACGGTGCTAGTTGGCCGTTGACCCAGAAAAAGAGTTCATTCGCCCTTTGGAAGGTCTTGTTTTTAATCCTTCAGGGAGACTAGCCGCCATCCTCACCAAACAAGTCAGGTCATGTCATATGCTACTGGTACCATGTAACCCAGTACTACCTGCCTCATAGTCGGGTCACCGGCGACTAAACTGGTTCCCCCACCAGACATACATACATACATACATACATACATAATAAATTTATATATTGGTAACTAAATATTTTCGACCCAAACCGACGATAAATCTTGCCCTATCTCTGAATACCCATTATGTAAAATTTCAAATGTTTAGACCAGAAATTGTCTGAGTAATTAGGTAGAGACCGCAGAGGTCAATTTTTTAAACTTTGACCCCTATTATGACCCCTTAAAATTTATTCTTTTTGGCTCAAATCAAGTTATTAAGTTAGGTCTATGTCCAAGGACCTATATCTAAAATTTCAAGTTTTTAGACCCAAAATTCTCGGAGGAGTTTGGTAGAGTTCTCAAAGGTCAAATCGTTGAACTTTGACCCCTTAACAGCCAAATTTCTGGCCGAAAACTGACCACATAGATATTCCCAAATCTCAGTACCCGGTATATCAAATTTCGAGTCTGTAGACTGAAAATTGACAGAGTTATTGCGTAGGGAAATGTACACACACAGAAAGACACACAGACAGACAGATATACAGACACGTTCACTTTTATAGATATACTAGCATTTCAGCCCGGCGTTGCCCGGGTGTTTGGAGGTGTATCCTGAGCAAAAAAAAAAAAAAAAAAGGTCAATTTTTTAAAACTTTGACCCCTATTATGCCCCCTTAAAATTTATTCTTTTGGGCTCAAATCAAGTTATTAAGTTAGATCCATGTTCAAGGAACCTATATCTAAAATTTCAAGTGCGTAGATCCAAAATTGTCGGAGGAGTTTTGTAGAGTTCTCAAAGGTCAAATCGTTGAACGTTGACCCCTTAACCAAATTTTCTGGCCGAAAACCGATCACATAGACTTTCCCAAATCTCAGTACCCTGTATATTAAATTTCGAGTCTGTAGACTGAAAATTAACAGAGTTATTGCGAAGAAAAATGTACACAGACACACAGACAGACACACAGACACGTTCACTTTTATAGATATACTAGCATTTCCGCCCGGCTTTGCTCGGGCCCTATGTACTGTTCATAAGGTTACGTACATATGTATCTATTAAAAAGTTTGAATATGTAAAGTAATGCCTTTCTGTATAATAGTCTTCCTGAACTACCATAGAGAAAAGACAGGCAGACATTTTCATTTTTATAGATATAGATAGATAGATAGATAGATAGATAGATTGGATGCAATATACAGTAAAGATTTAAAATACCTTACAAGTAAGAGTAGATTTAACTTATTTTCAATGTTTTTGTTCCTGGTAATGATATTTAACAATCCTTACTCGAAATATATCGTAAACTCAACTTAATATATACTTGAAGCATCATATCGCAATGAATTTCATTTACTATTTCTTAATTCTTAGAAAATTAAAGTTAACTGCAGCACATTTTTTTTTGCGCCACCACCGAGAATCGAAACCAAAACGTCCAGCTCACGATTTATTTTGCCTCTGCCGTAAATGACTGGGCAATGAAAACATGTTTACTGTAAGGCTAAAAATTAAAAAAATGAACCAATAGCAACTACATGGTGCATTCGTAATGCCGGCGTTCGACCTTCACCTGGCAAATTTCATTCTTTTTAATTTTCCCACTTTTGCACCGATTTTTCCGGGCTAAACCCCAAATATCTAGTTTTGCATGGGTCCAAATACCTTATATATGAAGTTTCATGTCTGTAGACCGAAATTTGTGCAACAAAAATATATACGTATACATAAATATATATAGAAACAATTTTGTGTTTACTATAAACTTTTTACGCAAATATTATTCAAGTATAAATCATGTAGAATATCTGCATGAATATAATTACACGTAATAGTGAACTAAAGATGATTATCTCATTAGAAAACCGAAGACACTAATAGTGGATTAATTCAAATTGATTTTAAAAAGAATATGCAAATTATCTAGATCTTTTGCTAGTGAATGCAATCCCACAAGCCATATATAAGAAAATTGTATTTTCTTTTTAGATAAATAGAAAGGAGGGTTTTTAATATGAATATCAATACACACAAAAGAAAAAAAATTATAGATAGATAGAAGATAGTTAAATAGATTATATTGGACCAAATATATATAGTTGTAATTTAAAAAGTAAAAAAAATGACTTGTCTGCCATTACCGAGAGTCGAAACAAAAACGTTTAGTTTATGATTTACTTTTTCCTTTGGCGTTACTGCCTGAGCTATGAAGACATGTTTGCTGCAAGGCTAAAATTTAAAACACGAACCAATAACTATTACGCTGCATGCCTATTCGCAATACCGTCATTCGACCTTTGCCTGGCAAATTCCATTTTTTTTTTTAAATTTTCACACTTTTGCATCGATTTTCCCCGGCTAAAACCCAAATATAAAGTTTCGTATGGGTTCAAATACCCTATATATCGATTTGCATGTCTCTAGACAAAAAAAAAAAAAAAAACTGACAGAGGAGTTGGTAGGATTTTTTAAAAACAAAATATATACGCATACATAATATATATATATATATATATATATATATATATATATATATATATATAGGTTTGTGTTTACTATAACCTTTTTACGAAAATATTACGCAAGTATAAATCAGGTAGAATATCTGTATGAATAAACTTACACATATCTGCATGAATATAATTACATATAGTTCATAGTTAACTAAAGATGATCATCCCAAACGAAAACTGAAAAAAAAGCTAATAGAGAATTAATTAAACTGAATGTTTGAAATATTATACAAATTAGTTAGATCTTTTGCAAATTAATGCAATTCCACGACCCATATATAACAAAGTTATATTTTCTTTTTAAATAAATAGAAAAATGATTTTTAATATGAATATCAATGCAAATATGGAGGATATCGATGCTTCTGGCAGTTTCTGCATCCCAATTAACCTCGAGCTGTCTTGGTCCTGTTCTGCCGCTGAATCAGGCTGGTCATTCCGTTGTTGTCAATCTTAATTCCAATTAATATTCCCCAAAATAGTTAAACTATCAACTTAATATTTATATTCAGTGATTGAATAAATCAACCATAGCATAGAATCGTCGTTAAATGTTTATTCAATACTATCAAGAACACATATCATTGTCGGAGATTGAATACGTTTTTTTTTTGCAATCACACCTATAATACGATATTACCTTTATACCTTTATGTTTTGCTGTTTATGAAATTCAATGTTTTAGGTGGAATCAAACAATCTACTCCCTACTGATTATATGATGTTATGACATGAAAAACATGGCCTC
>NC_136490.1:151458827-151463827 GCF_053919585.1 Euprymna scolopes
CTAGTTTTATAACAACTTGACTCAATTAATAATTTACCGTTAATAATTACATTTAACTTTCAAAATCCTACTTAAAATAATTTGGAAATAAAATAAAGCATGATTAAAAATATAAAAGTAATCTTGACTACAGGTCGGTATATATCACTAAAACACAAATGAAACAGCGAATATTAAGCATATGCAAATGAAATATCACTAAATCTGTCGTAAATTTAACATATAATGTTATCTTGTTGGATTTAAAAACAGTTTGTGGGCAGTATTAAGTTGGAAAATCAAGCCTTATTTCTAACTAGTTAATGTTCATTTGTTGTTGTTGTTGTTGTTGTTGTTGTTGTTGTACTGTGTTATTGACAATATAATAACCTTCTTAACTACAGTTTATTTAAAAAGTACTTAGTCCGGACCAGACGGCTGCTAATATGAACTATCTTTTTAATAATTTTATACAAGTCAAAATTAGCAATGAGAGAAAATAATTTTAAATGATTTTGTGGGAGTTCTTTACCTTTATTTTAAATTGTGTAAATAAGTAAAAACTAAAGACTAAAATAATAAATAATGCCGAGTAAGTAAGGCTAGTTTATTTTAAAATATAATTTGCTTTGATGTATGCTTGAAAGCTAGTTAATATAAATATGAGTTTTGCTTTGATAGTAGATATCGTGGACGTACAAAAAGAATTTATTTTTTGTGCGCATTTATAATAGATCACGAACAATTTATAATAAACTATCATTACATAGCCAATTCTTTATTAAATATTATATTGTACCTAATATATAGTAGTGGTTTCAAAATAAAGAAAAATTGACTTGGATAACAATAGCTAGAATTGAAATCAAAACATTTCGCGTTCTAGCCGCGTCTTCTACCGATTTAGCTATCGAGAGAGAGAGAGAGAGAGAGAGAGAGAGAGAGAGAGAGAGAGAGAGAGAGAGAGAGAGAGAGCTAAGAAAGATTTAATATTAAACGACTTGAAGAAAGGAATTCAATTTGGGATTGCACAGGAAGAGGTAAAAAAATACGTTTACAAGTTGAAATAAACATTTTGCATTTCAACTTGCCGATATATGTCTGTACTCGTTATTTATCAATCACAGATAAAGATTCTACACGTTATAAACCATTCTTGGCATATGATTACTATTTCAATGTTATGTAATCAGTAGTTTAAGAGTTTATCGGTTAAATATTTACACACTGACAGGCATATACATTTACTGTTTTATTTATAAAGATGATAAACATATTAAAATTTAAAACATTTATTCGTTTATTTTATAATACCCATTGCTTTTATTAGATGCCTTGACCCATAAAAGATTAAATTAGATTATTTACTTATGCTTCTAGGTTGACTAGAAACCGTGAGAGCGCAAAATATGCATTCTGTGACGGCCATTTTGAAAATAAAAATGGTGACCATGTGGATGGTGACGTTAATTCTCGGATTCCCCATTCGTTGATGATTACTATAATGTATTTGTTTTGCAAATTGTTAAACTCTTTTTACAAAAACAATTGGCCAGTGAACTGAACTAATTGAAGAATGATTGAAAATTCGTTAAATAAATCGTCAGTTTTGTTTCTAAGCATTTATTGATTCGTTTTCTTTTGATAGTGCTCACTGAAAAGAAGAACAATGGGAATGACGAGCTGGGTCTCTTGGCACGTGAGTATAAACACATTTGTTGGCTTTAAGTTATATTTAACTTTAGATTTTCTTTTGCTAATTACAACTTGACTGAACTGCACGCTGGATTAGCAAGTAAATAATAACGTGATGCCATTTGTTATAGTGTTGTTCATTCTATTATTTCGGAAATTATGAACTTGCCGCTCTTACAAAACGTCAGGAAACAGGAGCTAGTAGAACAGCGTCGATCACAAAACTGGTCAAGTATTTTGAACAAGGCTGTCTTAAAAATAAGGCAGAAAGACAAAATAAGCCTGTTACTAGCTCAAAAGATCTGCCAGAAGTACATGAAGAGTTACCATTGCAGAAAGTCAGAAGAATGTGCTAACCAACAATGTACCAAGAATTTCCTAGAGGAGCTACCTCAGGTATAGAAAATTGCTCCACTATATTCAGCAGAGGATAATAATGGCTGACCAAGATCAAGGCTTGATGATCAATGATGTAAAAAGATGAGTTGTCTTGGTAACAAAAACAAGTGCATGTTCTACTACATAGAAATAAAGAGTGTAAGCCACGTGACATCAGTTGTAATGTTCTGCTGAAGGACGGCTACTATACAATGTGACACAATGTAGTGTGTAAACATCTCCACTGGACCATTTGAGAACGGGCTGTTTGTCACAGGTCACCAACTATGACCTTCCCGGGTCACTGATGATAGGTGTGAACCCTCACACACGTGTCTTGATCGTCTTTCACAAGGAATTCTCCGCGAGTTCTCTCGGCGCAGCGGGATCTGGTTGGCCAGTTTCAGCGTCGATTTCACCTTCGAGTTGATATGCCGTATCACGCTGAAAGTGAAAAGATTTTCATGCATACGAAAGAAAGAAAAACAGATTACTCTATTCTACGAGTTCATTCACCTCAAAATTACAAAATATAGTATAAACTTATATACAATGTCTAATGTTAATTTCTTACAAAACACACTATTGAATCTTTCCGTGTTTTGCGGTGGCGACGGCGGGGAAGGGGTGTGACGACGACTCTTCGATTAGTATTAAATTCTCTCAAGATCCATCTTCAACTCTGATTTTTCGCTCATCTAGTCAGGTGATAGGTAGAGTAGATCATTCCCTAAACCAATCTCCAATCAATACGTCATACTCGGGGAAGTCCCGATCCGATGCGTGTCTGCTAGTGATTCTGCGAATGTTCGCAGGTTTCAGTTCCCACGACCAGGAAGATTAATCCTTGACCCCTCGTCTGGACCCAGAACTGAAATCATATTCGTGATAATTTCAAAACGACATCGAATTGTCAATTTTCCTCCAACAATAAAAGTATATGTCTGTTTTACAAAAATACAATAAATTCATAACTTAACTCTTCCTTTCAGCAAAGTTGTCTGTCGCTGCCCTGCCATGTAATAATGCTTAACAGTCAACACAAGGATAGTTGCCCGGTCTTCTTCGGTGTTTCGGGGGGTCTTAATCTTCCCCTAATGGGGTGCTCTACCGCTCCCAGAGGCGGTCACGCAACACATTTGCAACAGTTGAATGTCCAGTGTAGTAGTAAGTCTTGGTAATGCCAGAAAAGAAAAAACAATAGGCACATACCATCCACAATGACTATGCAGTTCCTTCAGCTACGTGCTTAGAAAACAGAGCTGCTAAGCCTCACATAATGATATGGAATAAAAAGGAGAACCAGTTTCCCTAATGATGCTGACTTAAATAGAGCCGATAGAGAGAAGATAAACCCTATCTTTCTTATGCTATAAAGTAGAGCATAAGATTTTCATTTTTGTAGAAATTTGTATTTTAAATTTCACAAGTAGGCATTGCTTTTTTAAAATTTTAAATTAAACCTAATTTTTGTGTTCAAAACAAATTGGACACCACAAAATTCAGAAATGTTACTTGGTCTGTGACTTGATATATCATCGTAATTAGCTACCAGCTTATTTTATATATTGGTAAGTGGAGCAATCCAGGAAAAAAAAGTGACACCCTCCCCTACATCTCGCTATAACCTTTCCAATCAACGATTGTCATAGTCGATAGAACCCTCACTGAGAGGAACAACATTCAGCTACTGTGGCCTGATATCTTCAGGCTACGGTAATTGGAATAAAACTCATCTAAATACAACCACTGTACAAAATCCTTTCTCGGTGAACCTGAAGCTTAAACGAAACTTCTCTAAGCAGAGTTTCTTTCCAAGAACTGCCCATATGTGGAACGCAACACTACGTGGCTGTTTCCCAGCTGACTATAGTATAGTAATTTTCAAATCTAATGCTAACAAATTTTTGTTGAACTGTCCTTTCAAATAATCAAATTGTGCTTCGATCCACCCATCATCTGCAATCCTCAAGGTATTTGCCGCATCATTCACTTAACATAGAGCTATTTATCCTTGTCCTCGAATAGGCTTTATATGTTTACATTCCTTTTGATGATGCTGTATGCCAGAATCAAGTCCCCTGACATTTTCTCGTGGTTAAGTAAAGATATATTTACACTTTGGAGTCGTTCGTCATAGGTAAACCATTCGAATTGTCAACCGTTGAACACGTTTCAAGTGTATCTTATTGATGATTGAGATTTTTTATGTGAACGAATACGTGAGATTTTTTACGTGAACGAATTTTAATTACTAGCAGGGACCCGACGTTGCCGGGATTAAATCATCAACGAATGTTTCATACTCCTATATTTTTATTGCCATCGAAATCGGCGAAATCGCCCATGTTTCAATTAAGTCGATTGATTGCTCGAGTTGAGGACCCATCGCGGTGCACCGGGAGAAACCTTTACATACTTCCCCATAGTAACTTAGTCCACAATACAGCGTAGTATTCATTGCACTGTAGAGAACCTAGTGTTCATTTTATAAAAGTATTTTTTTATATATAATGACTTGAATTAAATTTTAAACTGCAAAAGTCAAGTATCATGGTTCAATTGTGCTCTAAACAGAAGCATTCATTTCGAACACGCGTCTGTCATATCAAAGAATCTACTGTTGATTTTATATGTCGGGCCCTTCGGCTTGTTTTGTAATAAAACGTCGCAAATGCACTTGCGATGTTAGGCTGTGTAAGATGTTAACTTTGGTCAAAATCGTCTGTTCCTGTTTTCATTGGATTATTTCGATTATCGATTATCGATACTTATCGAAGACATTCCGATACTAAACCTATCTAAGAACATTGGCAGACACATAAAGTACCTTCGTGTGAAATTTAATAAAAATCGGTCCAGCCGTTTTCAAGTCTATAGGAAACGAATACACACACAAAGTTGCTTTTATATAATAGTAGAGAAATAGACTATAATATTTTAAATGG
>NC_136490.1:151466327-151508827 GCF_053919585.1 Euprymna scolopes
TGTTGATGGGCAGAAATCAGAGGCCCACAGTATTAATGCTGGAGTCCCTCAGGGGTCCATACTGGGCCCAACTCTCTTCCTGATCTACATCAATGATCTCCCAAAACACATACTAAAATATTTCGTTGACATGTATGCTAATGACACGACCATCTATGGCAACACATCAAAGGCCGTAAATGATGATGTTCTCTCTGATTCTCTCTCCTCTGATCTTGAGCACGTGGTACAGTGGGAAAAGAGGTGGCTGGTTACCTTTAATGCATCTAAGACCGAGCTCCTATCTCTACATCATAAACGCTCTGATCCCCATCTGGTATCAATTGAAATGAATGGCTCTCGTCTAAGGGAGGCCCCAGGATTTGATAAGCTTCTGGGTTTGACCTTTACACCTGATCTTAAATGGAACACATACATCAAGTCTGTGGCCAAGGTCGCTGGGAAAATGGTGGGATCCTTCTACCGCTCCAGAAGATATCTCATTAATGATGCAATTCTCTATCTATGTAAGAGCCAAGTACGTCCAAGGATGGAGTACTGCTGCCACATCTGGGCGGGGGCTGCAAAAAACAGCCTATCCTGCCTTGACGGAGTACAAAATAGATTCCGTGGCTTGGTGGGGGATGCCCTTTTCTCTACCCTGCAACCTCTTTCCCACAGAAGAGACGTAGCGAGCCTGTCATTTTTCTATCGTTATTTCCATGGCAGGTGCTCGTCTGAGCTCCATTCTCTGGTCCCCCCTCGCCAATCTTTCTCAAAAAACACCCGACTAGCTGAAACCACCGTCAATAATTTTCCCCACTCCCTATCTGTGCATAAATCAAAACGTAGATACCATGAAAAAAGCTCCTTTCTTAGAACTGCACGCCTGTGGAACTCTGCTCCGCTTGCCTGTTTCCCTCCCGACTTCAACCTGGATGTCTTCAAGTCCAACACAAACAAATTCCTGATGAACCGCCCCCCCTAAGTAATGACACCTTACCAATTCTCCAATACTATTGCTACACTATCCCTTTGATTACTGTACACACAATAACCCTTATCCCTGAGTGGCCATTGGGCCTTGATAAGTGGTGAACTCCATGTAAAAAAATAAAAATAAAAATAAAGCTTATTTATACCAAATGAAATACTCGAATAAAACGACGTAAATATATTGATGCAGCTTTAATGATGTGTTTGTCACCTGGTTTCTACTAGCCCATTGCCATGCTTATCCAACATTCCTTAAGCTAATTTTCCATTTTATCTGAAATGTTCATTTTATTTTTACTCGCCCGTGTCGGCTTACGTAGCTGATATATAGTAAGGAAATGAACTGAAGCATCCGGAGTGAGGTCGGAGTAATCTGAGATGATGTGATGCAAAACCTGAAATCAACAAGAGTACGACATCACTGAAGACCTTTTTAGTGGTATCTCAAGAATGTATTTCACTTCACAACATATATATATATATATATATATATATATATATATATATATATATATATTCAGAAAGTGTGAGAGAATATATATATAATGATTTTCCACAGCCGAACCAATGTCGCAGCCCACGTATATAAAATTCCCACTGGTGAGACGTCGGCTTGGGTTAAAGCTGGTTTGATACCTCGTCCCTTGTTCGATATGAGGTAGGTTCTTTCCATTGTCGGATCTCTGCCGCGGGTTGCTTGATCTGTGTAAGTTAATAGAGTTTCTTGTGTGTGTGGCATGTTTGCTCAGTTGGTAGAGTGCTCGCATAGCATGCAAGAGGTTTGGGTTTCAAATCCTGGGCGCGGATATGTCTAACTGATGAGCCCAAATGAGGGCGAAACTCGAGTCTTGGACTTCCGGTTTGTTGGCTTTCTTGGCTCTTGTGGACTGCGACATTGGTTCGGCTGTGGAAAATCATTATATATATATATATATATATATATAGTGTGGCATCTTAAGAATGTATTTCACACACACATATAGTTTTGTTTAACCCTATGATGTAATCCAAGATGTTATCTGGTTCCTGCTGAAAAACGTTTGAAGTCGCATGTGACTATTAAAGCATAACTCTTATCTAATTTATTGCATACAAACTACAAATGGTAAACGAGCCATGATAACGTGAAGACTGTCTCCAGCGTAAATGAATGAAGAATAGACAAAATAGCACAAATTATATAGAACGAAAAAACATAAATCAAATGGAATAAGTAACCGTAAGTATGCATTCCTCGCCCAACAAAAATCTGAATAAAAGTTATATACACGCACATGCATATACGTATATACATATATATTACATATACCTATACATATATATGTATGCACACGCATATATATATGTATATGCATATCGTACATATTTATACTTACGCACACACACATAAACACACACACACACACACACACACACACACATATATATATATCGTACATATATATACTTACGCACACACATACACACATATGTATATATACATATAAAAGAACTTTAGAAAAGACAAAGCCATATTTTGGAATAAATAGATTTTTTTGCCGGTGTAATAAAGAAAAACATCAAATCATAGAGATCATAACACCTCAATTGATGTTTTCTTTTCTTATTACATCAGCAAAAAAATCTATATATCTATATATATCAATGACTTTATCTTGTCTATAATGCTATTAGTATATTTAAGCTCCACCGTACCTGTTGAGTTTCACACATCTTGATAGATCCACATTTATAGAACACATCAAACATTACTTTAACCCCCTTCATATATATATATATATCTATATATATATCATAAAATCCATCAACAATCAAAGTTTATCACTACACTACACGCAAAACTGATTGCTTACATTTTTACTCACACGCTAATACACCATAATTACCAAAATAAAAACAACCACGATAATCGTTTTGTTTCCTACACGAGTTCATAACTTGTAGTCTAGAGTATCTGAACGAAGAATTCAGGCAGATCACAAAATTTTGAAAACATTGCAATACTCCACATATTGTATATTAAATTCAAAGAAAAAGCCATATAAATATTTAAAAAAAAATTAAAAAAAACAATAAGCAAAAATCATATACACTAGACACTTCTCTTATAAACAGAAATCTTCGTTCAATATCATAATTTGCAACATTATAAATAAACTATGAATTTCAATAATACAAAGTCAATCACAGACTATAAAACAAACATTAAAAACAACAAAGCATTTATAAAATAAACCGATACCTAATGCTGGTATATGTACTGTCCCATTTCATAATTATTATCTGATATATATATTGGTGAAACTCAACGTTCTTTAAAGAAAATTTCTCCTGTACATAAAAGACATAAATATATTTGATTTCTACAATTTATCCCATTTAATCAGGAAATGTAAATCAAAAGAACAGAACTTGAATTTAGATGCAAGATAATTATCTTCCACCACAGAAAATAATATTAATAATAAAATTAAAAAAAAATCAACGAATCAATCAATAAAAACATAAAAGAAAAAACTCGTATCATTTCATATACACATCCAACATTTTGAACTAAGGACTATATTCAACCCCAAAAGAACAAAAACGGCATAATATCTTTTAAATTCAAACGTCTGTATATCTTTATAAAAAGAAAACAATAAGTCTATGCCATAAATGCTATACATACTTTGAATGCGAACGGTTAGTTTTTCGTTCAAGAAAAGAACAAAAACATCCTTTTTACATTACAGACATATATTTTCAAATGTTGTACTTGTATTTTAATTTCTTCAAATCAATCATCTCGACGAAGTCTTAAAATAAAGACAAAACATTGATGTAATAATAATACTTTTAGCTTTTCCTTTTTCATTTCTCCACTATGTGGGAATATTATTATACACTCTGCCTGTCTGTCGGTCTGTCTGTCTTTCTCTCTCTCTCTCTCTCTTTCTCTTTCTCTCTCTCTCTCTCTCTACAGAATATATATATATATATATATATATATATATATATATATATATATATATATATATATACTAGCATGGGTGTCCGGCGTTGCTTGGGTATTTGGAGATGTATGTTGAGTAAAAAAATAAATAAATAAAAAAAGTGGTCAATTTTTTAAACTTTGACCCCTCTTATGACTCCTTAAAATTTATTGTTTTGGGCTCAAATCAAGTTATTAAGTTAGATCCATGGCCAAGGAACCTATATCTAAAATTTCAAGTGTTTATACCCGAAATTGTCGGCGGAGTTTGGTAGAGTTCTCAAAGGTCAAATCGTTGAACTTTGACGCTTTAATCACCAAATTTCTGGTCAAAAACGGATCACATCGATTTTCCCAAATCTCAGTACCCGGTATATCAAATTTCGAGTCTGTAGACTTAAAATTGACAGAGTTATTGCGTAGGGAAATGTACACACACAGATACACAGATACACAGACAGACAGACAGACAGACAGACACTTTCACTTATATATATATATATATATATATATATATATATATATATATATATATATATATATATATATTATGTTTCTTATTTCACCTGAATGGACCAGAGGGGATTGTAAATTGCATAGTTATAATGACTGAACCTATGCATTCATGGCCTGGAATTTCATCTCTCTATTGAAGATATTGACGGTGTGAGACTCTAATAAAGCAACCCATGTCATGGATGTGCGTTAGAAGCAGAGATCCGTTATCGAATTCCTCCATGCAGAAAAAATTGAACCGATCAACATTCATCGGCCTTTGTTGAATGTTTACGAAGTCGAGGCAGTTTATGTCAGCACAATTAGGAGATAGGTTCGTCGATTTCGGAGTGGCGACAGAGACGTAAGAAACAAAGCGCACTCTGAACTTTTACGACTGAAACAAATCTCTTGAAGAAACGTATAATTAATGTGTTTAACAATGAAAATATTTTTTAAACTTCAGTGTGACAAATCGATGAAAATACTATTGCAAGATTAAGCCCAAAAGATCAGAATAATTCTTGACAAATCAACAAATATTACTAGTTCAAATAAAATCATGAGTGCTCAATGATATTTTAGACTTGTGCGTAGCAGAGCAAAAACGTGTTACCCCAAACTTAAGGGAGGAATTCCACCGAAAATGCGATTCGAAACTTAAGCACGACAGACCAAAAATATATACTTCGAACTAAATACTATCTAAAATATGATTTATCACCTCAGCTTCACATACCAGAGAAAATACTATTTAAAATCTAAACTTTATCAGATCAGGCGGTCTGAAGATATTGGCTTCGTGATCTAACATCTACCAAACATTGATGTTATTGTTTTTTCCTTTCTCTTTGCAAAAGTCAGTTATGTTCTGCAAAGCCAAGAACAAAAACACCTTCCTTTACAAAACAACCAAACAAAACACCATGAATAAATATTTGAACTAGAAGCATATTTTTTTCAGAAATAACTTGATTCGGCATTAAATAACCCGAAAAACAAACCGAACCAATCAAATCTCAACGTCACAATCCAACGAAAATCCTATTAAAAATTCAATCGTGTCGGTCTGACTGACAGAGCCTCTAATATTAATTCATGGACGCAACTATACTAAGATGCGTCCATTAAACCCGAACATTTAGCGCAGAAAAGATTATTTGAAATTAACACGTGACAAAGCGATGTCTGACCAACGTACCGGCGGCCCAAGCATTTCATAGAAATGCAAGGACGTCACAGATAGGAACAACTCTGTTGATAAATGAACGATATCCCACGAAATGCATCCTTTCTGGCAAAGTGATTATTAATGGGGTCACGCGATTACAAGAAGAGGCGGGACAAGGAAAGTCGAGTTTGTTAGGAATAAAAGACCCAGTGTTGGCGGTTGATGAACAGGCAGAAGTTTATCAATGCTTAATCGAATAAAAAAAAGAAAGATGAACAAAATATTTTCAAAACGTAAATTTTAAGATAACATTCACGGCGGTAGAAAAAATGGCGTCGAATTAGGAATTCAAAATATTAGATTTTCATGTTTTGAATATTGGAAAAAAGGAAACTTGTTTTTTTTTTTTTTAACCAATTCAAATAATGAATGAAGATAAAGTTTGAGTAAATTTTGTGATATCATACAACCCATCAATTCCGCGTGTCTGCTTTACGGCATATCAACATTTTTTTTGTTATTTATTTAATGTGTAGTTTTCTTCTTTTTTTTACTTGTTTTTCACATTAAAGTCATTTGTCACTGAAACATAAGGGCTACTATTTAAGATCATATCTACAGAGGACCATGTAGGCAGTAAATCAGATGTCTGTTCACGTTACATTTAAACTGCTGCAGGTTAGTCCAGTCAAGGAAGCAGAAAATAGGGAGGGAATTCCAAAGTCTAGCAGCCAAGGAAAGAAACTATTATTACGGCATCTTGGGACCTCAACAGTGAAGGATTAGATTTTGCTGCTTGGGTTAGTAAGAGATATGCACGTCGATGGGGCATATGAATTCATGAAAGTACTTGTAAAGCAAGGGTGGAGATACAACAATACGGCGATGGGAGAGAGGTCAGAGCTTGTTTGATAGCACGGGGAATATTAGATTCAAAACTGTTTTTTTTTTAATCTAAGATGGATGTATATTTTTTAATTGGAATTCATTATTGAGATGAGTATTGTTTATTAATTTTATTGTTTGCGGACTATTATCCTCATCTTTTCTTAGTTGTTTCACGACGTTTCGGTCAACTATTCCTCTGACCTTCGCCAGGTGGAAACCGCGACGGGATAAGAACTCTGAATCTCCTATCTGTATCCATTGCAATTACTGCCTTCTGTAGTTGTTGTCGTCTCACCACGTTTTGGCCAAGTAAGCCTCTGGCCTGCTTTGCGTAGGGTTGAGACCGCTATCTTCAGACAATGCTCACCTGGAACCGCAGAGATTCAACGTCTCTATCAACTGCGCCACGGGGCCCGAAGGGCGATCAAGGTTGAATTCTTGGCCTTATAAATTCATGTTTGTTTATTATCTGATCTTCCAACTTTATTTATTATCTGATCTTAAACTTTTATTAAGAGAACACACAGACATAGACAGATACACACACACACACACACACACACACACACACACACACACACACACACACACACACACACACACACACACACACACATATATATGTATATATTCATATGTGTAAGTTTTACATCTAAGAGAAAGAACAGACTTTTCACCTTAGGAGAACTTAATTTTTAATAACTATAGATCGAATCATCGTCATGTCAGTGTCGCAGCACTTTTACATGTTTGTCTAACTAATACACACGAGTACATATATATATAAATGCTTTGCTACTTCTTGAAAGAAGTTTGCTATCTCTTCAGTTAAGTGTCATTGCGTCTGTGTGTACGTAGATGACTTTTTAATTCAGCTTTATTTCTACAGGAAAGTTCACAAATGTGACATAAAATCTTTCGTTTTTGTAAAGGTGATCGCAAGATAATATTATGAATCCTCGAATGCCGTCAGACCAGTTTTAGATTTGCCGATTAGACCACAAATATGACAACTTAGTGTTGCCAGATGTGCTGTAGAAGCCTCCTCATAAGACTGTCGTTCCTGTCTTTGTGTGATTTCATATGATTAACAAAACCAGCTTTTGACAAAAAGTATCTGCCACATGTAGTGTACTTCAGTTTCTGTTGTAATTTCTCTGACATTATATCATCGTTTTGCTTTCTTAAAACACGTTATATATATATATATATATATATATATATATATATATATATACATATATATATTCTTCTAACTATTCTTAATTGTTAGTTGTATTACTCAATTGTTGCAAACCCAATATAAATAATAGGATGTATATCTAATATAATTAACTGGACGTATGTTAACTATCTATCATATAATTGCTTTCCTACTCAAAACTTCTACAGATTTATATATAAGTTATATATGACGTATGCTAAAATGCTATCAACTAGACGCATGTTAACATTGCAGCTATGAAAAATATCCTCGAAAATTTTTTTACTTTTTCACTTTATATAAACCTCACCTAATCCAAACAACATCTGCTTTGATGACACGTTTTAACTTATTTCAAATACGTAAACCTACACAAGTTATTTTTAATTCAACTGATTTTCTCCATGGCACATATCTATGCTTCTCTCTTTTCTTTTTTTTTTCTTTCTCTCTCCTTTTTCTTTATATAATTATTTTTTGTTATAATTATGTTTCTCTCTCTCTCTCTCTCTCTCTCTCTATATATATATATATATATATATATATATATATATATATATATATATATATATATTTCTCTTGTTTTCTAATATCCACACATATCCTCTTCCCTTCTCATTTTGACATTTACCACCCGAAGAAAAAGACTGGGAATTTTTTGTCTGCAGAAAAAATTGTAAATCATATCATATCATATAAAATATTTTGAAGGTTGTAAAATAATATGTATATATATATATATATATATATATATATATATATATATATATATATATATATATATATATATATATATATATAACCACCAAACAACGTCGCAACTTACACAAGCCATAAAAAGCCAACAAACCAAAAGTTTAAGATTCGAGTTTTCGAAACCCGAATCTCTTGAATGTGATGCAAGTACTCTGCCACTTCAGTAACCGCGCCACATAAAGAAAGTCTATTAGCTAACACAGGTCAAGTAAACCGCGACGAAATCCGACTATGGACTGTACTCACTTCGTCTCAAACAAAAGGTGTAGTCATACAAACACTAAGCATCCAAGCCGATGTATCTCAAGTAGGATTTTTATACTCTCTTTGACGATATCATCCAACAAGCTAACCTAGAAAGCAAATTAACATTAGAATTTTCAGAATGTGATGATATAATCATTTCCACAGCCAAACTACGTTGCAATTCACACAGGCTATGAAAATCTTGTGGGAATATATATATATATATATATATATATATATATATATATATATATATATATATATATATATATATATATATATATATAAGGATTATTTGAGGGGTACAGAATTTGTATATCGCAATCATGAAGAGTAGACTTCTATAATTGACGATTAAAAACGTTTTAAAATAAAGTAAACGAGGTGAAGAGAAGAAAAAAAGTGCCGGAGTCAGCTGACCGGCTCCGCCCTCGTTTTCTCAAAGCTGTATCGTCACGCGTCGAAAATATGTACAATTTAAAATAAAATCACGTTGTGTATGAAAAGAAAAAAAGAAGAAAAAAATGGAGGAAAGCGATTAAAATAAAGCAACGTTATATTCGAAGATTCTAGAGACTAATCACGTTCAAACCTAAGAGGCATCCCCTCTGTTTACAGAGAGAAGGCCTTCTCAACTGAACGTGAATAATCTCCAAGATCTTTAAGTGGAATAATGAGTGAACACGACTCAGGATTCAAAATGAGTTTGTGTTAAAGTTCACTGCACATGACGGGTTTTTAATGAGATGGACAGTGTGGGAGAGAGAGAGAGAGAGAGAGAGAGAGAGAGAGAGAGAGAGAGAGAGAGAGAGAGAGAGAGATTATTGAAAAAATTGAAACTACCATTATATTAGCTGAATTCTAGATTTTCAGGTAAAAAATTGATAAGAATCTCAGCTCGAAGATTTCCAAACAGCCAAGGAGAAGAGGCGGCCAAACACATCTCATAAAACGAATATTTTTATTTATATATATACATTTTTCTTTTTAATATTAATATTTTTAATGCAATCCTAATTTTTTATTTCTGTTTTTTTCCTCTTGTTTAGTTTGTTGGAACAAAAAGGCGGACGTGTTCTTCTTACTCGACAGTTCTTCAAGCATCAGAGTCAACAACTTTCAAAAACAAGTGAATCTAATCACGAACATCATTCGTAATTTCGATGTAGGTCCAAACAAAATCCGAATCGGCGTCGCTGTTTACAGTCACGAATTTTACCCGTACATAAATTTTAGCGACCGTCAAGACAAAAGGATCATTCTTGAAGCCATTGGCGAGATGACATACAAAGGTGGAGGCACAAAGACCGGAATTGCTTTGACCAACTTGAGACGACACAGCTTTAATCAGAGATTGCTACGCCATAATGCCGAACATATTCTGATAGTGTTTACTGATGGACAGTCAAGTGATTACGAAAACACGAAGCTTGAGTCTGGTTTATTAAAAAATTCTGGTGTGAAGATATTTGTTGTTGCTGTCGGGCCGTACACGGATTCAGTTGAAATAAAGGACATCGCCAGTCAGCCGACGAAAGAATTCGTCCATACGGTTACCAGCTTCGACCTTCTTCAGAGTACGACCAAAATTCTAACTTACAAAGCGTGTGCAGCAGCTAACCAGACGTTACATCATGATAAAGACAGTAAGTGTTTATTATTATTATTATTATTATTATTATTATTATTATTATTATTATTATATACTAAATAAAGAGCAAATGTCTGTTTGTGTGTCCAGCTAAAACTTGAAAAATACACATCAAACATCCACAAAGTTGTTTTTCTTATATCAGATATATAATATCAACAATAAAAACATAATTCATTATCTCGGGATCAAATGGCCATTTATATACGTTAATTTTATCAAAACGCACACGCATCTTTTAATGTTTGAATATCCAGCTAAAACTTGAAAAATACACATCAAACACCGACAAAGTTGTTTTCCTTATATCGGCGTTACCCCGGATATATAACATCTACAATAAAAACCTAATTCATTACATGAGGATCAAATGGCCATCTATATACGTTAATGTTATCAAAACGTACACGCATCTTTTAATGTTTACATGTAAAAGGAAGTAACTGATTATTTTTACACAGAGTTATTTCCCTTACGCTGACTTGAGTTATTTGTGTGCATGTTCAGAGAGAGGAATAGGCTGGACGTAGAAGAATTAGCGGGCGGAGACTGGAAAGGGGAAAACGGGGGACGAAAAAAGTGAGAGAGGAATATAAGTTATTTTACATTTTTGCCCGGGGCAATGCCGTGTAGCCTTGTTAGTTATATAATAAAACAATATTCAAGTACACTTTATAATTGTATGAAAACTTTAAACTACGTAAAGCCTAATAGGTGCCATAGTGGCTTATACTTTTCTTACAATTATGCATTTGCTCTTAATAATTATTTTAAAGTTATACTATTTTTATATTTTTTATTACATTTCCCCATCCCATCTTTTTATAAATGCATCTACTTTTGAATTGATATTTTGTGCATCATGTGTGTGTATGTGTGTGCGCGCGTGTGTGTATATTTATATGTCGCTACACATTCAGAGTATGTTTCAGTCAACCAGTTACAAGTAATTAGAGACCTCTTTAGGCGATGCTGCTTAGCGACATATAACTGCTTATGTAAAACAAATAAGAAGTAAAGCTTGCCTTACTTTAGTATTGAGCACTGTTGTGTGTTGTATAAACCTGGATTTATATATATATATGTATGTGTGTGTGTGTGTGTGTGTGTTTGTTTACACGAGGGTCGTTTCAAAAGTAAAGCTTCCTATTTTTGACGCAAGTCCATGAAAGGGGTTGTATTGTTAGAATCTCACACCGTCAATATCTGCAGCAGAGTGATGAAAGTTTCACGTCATGAATACATACATTTAGTCATTATAACAACGCAATATGCAATCCTCTCTGATCCATTCGGGTAGAATAAACATATAGGAGGCATTACTTTTAGAACGCTCCTCGTCTCTCTCTCTCTCTCTCTCTCTCTCTCTATATATATATATATATATATATATATATATATATATATATCCTTTTCAGATTAAATATGTTTTAACTCATTTCAAAGTGTTTTTTTAACATGTTTTATTAACTGTTTGCTCGTATATATATATATCTATATCTATCTATCTATATATATATATATATATATATATATATATATATATATATATATATATATATATGATTAGTTTTTTTTGGAAAAAGAATTCCAGCAGAGTGCTCAATTAAAAGGAAAATCCAAATTGTAAGAGCGTATTTATATTTTGTGTACAGAAAGTTGTTAGTTGAGACAGATCATTGGTACCGTCGGTTTCAAGCCCGATAATAAGGGCCGTTTAAGGTATCCTTATCAAGCTCTCTTCAGCCAATATTCAAGATAAGATAGACGAATATTGGCTGAAGAGAGCTTGATAAGGATACCTTAAATGGGCCTTATTATCGGGCTTGAAACCGACGGTACCAATGATCTGTCTCAACTAACAACTTTCTGTACACAATATATATATATATATATATATATATATATATATATAGATAGATAGATAGATAGATAGATAGATATTGTATCTACATAAAAATGTTGTGCAAATATATTCAGTATTTACTTCGACAGTGCTCGACACGTAAGCAGAGTTAGGTAGTAAATTTTATATGGCAATAAAGCTACACAGCATGTTCCGTGTTTCATCCTCGAGGATTCGTCACGACCCTTACTGTATTTATCTAAGCAATAGCCTGACGAATCTCCGCGTGGATGAGACGCGGAAAATTCTGTATAACTTAATTGCTCTATATATTTTCAAAACTTACTATATATATATATATATATATATATATATATATATATATATATATATATATATATATATATATATATATATATATATTAAAGAAAACAAAGGGATGCAGTGTTGGTAAACCTCAAACTAATATAAATAACAGTATTTATATATGGAAAATGTAATCCTAACCGAATTAAAAAAAGCTCAATACGTAATAGAGAGTAGAGCTTATTATAAGAGAAAGAAAATTAAAACTGTAAGTTGAACTTTACAATCAAAATTTATTGTTCAACTGAGTTTCAAAGAATGCTATTCTTGTTATTCTTCTCATCAGAGGACATAAAGGACATGATTTCTTTCTGCCTCTGATGAGAAGAATAACAGGAATAGCATTCTTTGAAACTTCTCCGAATAAGGACTTTGTAAATTGTTTTTTGGAGTATTCAGTCGAACAATAAATTTTGATTATAAAGTTCAACTGACAAGTTTAATTTTATTTCTCGTATATATATATATATATATATATATATATATATATATATATATATATATACATATATATTTATATATATATATATATATATATATATTTAACACACTAATTATTTTAATTTCTTTCTTTTTCTTTGCAGCTTGTTACTCAAGTCAAGCTACAGAAATCATGTTCATGGTCAGCGCAAATCAGTTTGGTTCAACAAAAACGAAACAAGTGCTTCGGTCTGTTGCCGCCATCGTTGAGCGATTAGGCACGCAGTCGCCCTTCACGATCGGAACTCTGTTTGACGGATGTCCGGCCAATCAGGAAGTGTGGCCCGGTTCAATTGATAACAAGCAAGAACTAATAAACAGGATCGTGGACTTTAAATACCGCCCCCTCGGCTCTCTTTTCCGACGCCTTCTCGAAAGCATCCAGGAGGAAATGTCCGCGCAATCCTCCACAGGCGGTGACGTGCGCAAAGTGGCAGTCGTCTTCGTTGACCACACAATGGCGTTGGACGAGCGCGACCTTCGGAAGGAGGTGAACGAGGTTATTTTGGAAGGGACGCATGTATACGTTGTGGTCATCGGTAGGAAAGTCAATATGTCTTTGCTGCAAAACAACATTGTGGGAGGGAACAACGTCATCATTGTTCCTTCTTTTGACACGTTGGTTGACATGATGCCTTCGCGCCTGCTAAGTAGACTCTGTAAACGAGAATCCACTATATCATACACCTACAGTTAGACGAAGGACCATAGACATAACAATATGCATAACAATATATCGATACAAATATGAAACCAACGCGTATATAAACGTAACAAATTAGTTCATTTGGATGGCGAGGAATACGGCCCTGGATGTACTTTTTCTAAGCAAGCTTTTATACTAACTGACGTAAACGGGAACCTATTAAATCACATACCTACAGTTAGATCACGGACCATAAGCATAACAATATACTCAATAATACAGGGTGTCTCAAAATAAACCATCCATTTGGAAATACAACTTAGTATCAAAATGGATGCTTTATTTTGGGACACCCTGTATAACGATACAAACCAACACGTATATTAATGTAACGAATTTGTTCATTTGGAAGACAAGTGACAACACAACCCTGAACGTATTTGTCCAAGCGAACAAACTTTCAGGTTCTTGTTTTGATTAATAATAAAAAATCGAAAAATTGAATTTTAACAAAGACCAATGTTTTCTATTTAACTGCCATGTCGAAACTCGTAATATATTACTACATAATTACATGAAACATTTCACGATTCAGTTATCCGCCATTATTATCTTTAAATTTAACTTAAACAAGGGAAGTAACTCATATTTAGGCATCCGTTTATTATTTAAGCATAACTTACAAGTACTTCGAAAGCAATTATCATTAATAATTAATTTTCTACTTTATCATTTTGCATACTTTTTAATATGTTCCTGCTTACGACATGGCAATTAAGTAGATAACATTATTTTTAGTTGTAATTAAAATTTTCGATTTTCATTATTTCGAATAAGCAGCAACTTTAATACTTACTGATGTTCCAAATCTCCCATAAATTTTCTCCATTTCTCCTGAAAACTCTACCAGTCTATTAAGACATTTTCAAGCATTTAATTACGAACACCAAACTTTAAATAAAAATATGGATAACCCGAATAACATAAACTTTCTCCAGCTCTCCTGAATACTAGGCTAATCTATTATTAAGTGTACAGATATTTATTTATGAGAAAAATCATATTTTAATAGTTACAGACGCCTTAAATTACTTATACTTGTTCTCCACCTCTCCTGAATATTATCCCAGTTTAATAATAATCCGTACAAGCATTTATTTATATAGAATCTAGGTGGCATCCCGTCTCCCGAGATTTCAAGTACACCTATGTCTATTCCATTATATTATAGCAACGCACTTAGTGTTTTAGCACCAACCGATATCTCGCTTATGACGATCCTTGGTTTCCCTTGAATCTGAGTTACAATATGCACAGCTAAGTAACTTTCATTGTCTGAAAAATACAAGAGTTGAAATGGACAATCATCGTTCACTGTTGTTCCTAAACGTTGATATAAATAAGATCTATCACTGTTATTTAGCACTCTCGTATAGGTATAGCATCTAATAAACTATATATAAGAAATATATATGAGAAATTCATAGCAAAAAATATACAATTGTTTTAAAGCCAATTTATTCTTGAACCTATATAATAACAAAGTTCTAATATGCTTAACCTGATGAGTTACTGTGAGAATGAAACATAAACACCTCTGTCTCCCCTTCTTGCCACACACACACACACACACACACACACACACACACACACACACACACACACACACACACACACACACACATATATATATAACAACAGGAGTGTGAAATGAAATCACAAAACTATATATTGGTGGATATAGATTGGTTAATTTATGGAATAATGGAATACAAGCAAAATTTGGGAGATAGAAGGGACTCTTTATGCCAAGGCATTTTGAAGCCTAAAGCTTCTCATCAGAAGAGTAGAGAAGGTGGTAGGTAGCATGGTGGAGATGCGGTGTCTTGCGTAGGGTTCATTAGGAGCGAAAAAGCCTAAGTGGAATTATAGAATGTTGGGGAAAACTTTATTGAATTTTAAATAAAGGAGAAGCTTGTTATATATAGTATAATGTATAAAAGTGTATATGGTCTTTAACATAGTGTTGAGTTTATTTTTAAATTTAAGGGGTATATGTTTTAAGGTTAAATTGGGGGTATACTGTGGCTGCGTGGTAATTTTATTTTAACGGTTTATGGGGTGTCTATTATCTATTGAGTAGTATTTTTTGACAGGTGAAACCTATACGGCAAATAGCAGCTATAAAATCGCGTATAATTTTTTTTGAGGGGGGTGCATAATCCAGATAAGTCTCCTTTTTTGGAATTGAACTCTCTCTTTTCCTCTTACGAATTAAGCTATATATATATATATATATATATATATATATATATATATATATATATATATATAATATTGAACACGACAGAGTTATTCTTTTTTTCCGATTTTTCGGGATATCTTTTCTAATCGGCGAACGTAAGCCACACCAACACAACACTCTCCCGACGACTAAATGATCATTCAGCTGACAATAGTGTATTAAAACAACACCTAACATCCAATAATAAAAACCTACAGTCGTCCGACATTAGAAATATCTTAACTAACAATACTAAAATTCGATACCTTAACAATTTCACACGACAACAAAAATTACTAGAATCCATACTTATCAAAAACTACAGCTCCTTTTTAACCGGATCTCATTTAACACCGGGACAAATATATTAACAGTATTTAATAACTAACAAGAAACTAAATAAATACATAACCTAAAAATATGAAAATCGAAATTAAAAAAAAGCATAATTTACCTCTAACCATCCTGCACCCAGCTTTACAACCCCCTCAAACTATAAATACACCAAGCCTCAAAGGAAAATAAAAATAAAACAATAACAATAACCACAACTGCTCCTGATGATAATCGGATGCACCGATAGAAAACGCTTGAGTAGAATATGGCTGGACAACAAAATTTGGCCGCCATTTTATACATGCCAGCTGAAATAAAAAAGATCGCTTAGAAAAGATATACATATATATATATATATATATATATATATATATATATATATATATATATGTGTGTGTGTGTGTGTGTGTGTAGCTTACTTGCTGAATGTATATACAGCAAGCAATATATATATATGTGTGTGTGTGTGTGTGTGTGTGTGTGTGCGTGTGAGTGCGTATATATATATGTGTGTATATATACGGCAAACAATATATATATATATATATATATATATATATATATATATATATATATATATAGAGAGAGAGAGAGAGAGAGAGAGAGAGAGAGAGAGAGAGAGAGAGAGAGAATATAAGACAACAAGTTATATTCCAAAATTCATGACGTTGAGAATCTTATGATTTATTCCTTTAATTCAGTTGACTTATACAATTTTATATATATATATATATATATAATTATTACAATAACATTTTTTAATACCCGCATACACTAGTGTTTCATCCTTTCGGGAATCATCAGTGCAGGGTGATACAATTACTATTGGTCGAGAGATTCGAACTCGGCCACGAAGCCATCTTTGACTTCAATAGCACGAAACAAACCCCACGGCCAATCTCAACCGCGAGAGATATCATTGAAATTTTAACATTTACTTTTTAAATGTCGTAACATGCGGTCATAGTGATCTTACGATTAAAACACTATGATTTATACATACGAGCTTAGCTTCGGTGACCGACTTTATATTTCAACTTAAAGCGCTCAATAATAAGAACCGAGTTTTCTTTAAAGGGGTTGATATAATTATTACAATAATAATTTTAAAGTCACTTCTTAACAGGGCTATTTATTTTTTTTTTAAATATCAGAATTTGATTGTTATGAATCAATGATCCAAAATAACCTAATCTTATGGAGTAAATGGGATGTCTAAATATCTAATTCATGATATACTGATCTTGAAAGCCGCTTTTTTAAATCTAAATAATTGCTCGATATCATTGTTTTATAATTCCATTGTTTTATTTTAATAATTCATATATAACACGTTTGTGTCGACATTTTATGAGAAAAACATTTTAAAAATGAAATCCGTATAATTTGGATTCTTCGGATCACTGTTTCCATATTAAGTATAATTTTCACAACGTTTCTATCGGTGTAATCTATTAACTTCTGCAGGTGTATTCTGTTGAACTCGGGAATCTACATGGAATTTCGAACCGAACCCGGGGGTAGCATGCTCTCGCTCCAGCCATGGCCATGGGCGAGTAGAAGTCTTAAGTGATTCGCAATTGTAGTTAACACTCAAGATGAGAACAGTAATATGAATAATCCAAATAATACGAATGATCAACCCTCATCTAAAAAAATTACAAAAGCATAAAAATTGATCTGCTAAAATATATTTACGCACGCACAAAAGTAACCAACAGTTGCACACGTAGGGGCTTTATATTTGTTAATTATCAGAATTAATGGGACCCTAGGAAATTCCTCGATGAATTCTACATCAACCTGTATTATTTGTTGTTAATAATATTTCTTTTGAATTAATAATATTGTCAGGGCCAAACTATTAAAAATGATATAATCGATAAAACAATTAAATGTTCAGTTAAAGTTCCCATAAATAACACGAATATGTCTCTATTTTTTGTATTTATTTATTTATTTAAAATTGTAGCCATTTTACATTTTTAAAAACAATATTCCTTGTCCTTTTCTGTATAAAAATTGTTAGTTAAATATTCGTCAAACCAATAAAATGAAATTTTTGAAATGTATCACTCTATTCTTAATTTGTTTGTCTGTTTATCTGTCCGTTCCCCGTTTTTCTCGGAAACTACTGAGCCGATCTGCCTGAAATTATGTTTGGACCTTTGTTATGATAAGGTGCAGCGAACTAAGTATTATAGTATCCGCTCGATCCACAGTTAGGGATTAATAGGAGTTAGCATTAATGCAAAAATGATGACAAATTTAACCATATTCAGTTATCAAGTTTGCATGAAGCATTCGTCATTGACTTCTGCCTGTTTTTAACGGATTAAAACGTTTGTGTATTTAAAATTGTACTATTTTAGTCGATGGGACGAAATAATTTTATTTTGGGACAATTCCTTTAAAAATGGGTAAAGTCGAAATTGTTTACCTTAGAAATCTCTTTGCTGATCGTCTTTTTATGTGAGTGAAAGGTGATAACGTACGTACAGACATGAAGTGCCTTCGCCTACTATTTTTTAGACAAGCGGGATCCACGAAAATTCTACAGTTGTATCCTTCCATCTGTTTTATATTGTAATCGTGCTTAAAATATTTTCATTTTGTGGAGATCCGGCGTGAACGCAGACCCACGATACTATTGCACCACCTTGTTCAAACTAAAACCTACTTATATAAGTTAATGCAGTTTCAGAATTTACCTTGTAATGGAGGGTGTATCTCCAAAAGTTTGAAAGAGTTTGTGACATATTTTTATTCTAAGGACGTCCGGCGCGAACGCAGACCCTCACAATATTGGAATGCACTCTTTGGACAAAACAGCTACTACACTTTGATCCTTATTTAGGAAAGTGCATTTTAGTTCGAGTTTCACGTTCGAAATAACAGTGCCATTAAATGAAACAAACTTTTTTCTCGCATTGCATTTTCAGTGATCGGGCGATCTTACCTAAAAAAGAGGGGATAGGTGATAACGTAAGTATGAGCGTGAATTTGCGTTAGCATCTCATATAGATTGATGAAAAAACTTTTTCCGACTCTTACGTTTTTAAAAGAAACAATGTGTTTTTTTGTTTGTTTTACTAGTAACCGCTTATCAAGCTCCAAAAGCCACTCGAGAATAAGATAACCCTTATTTTTTATTGTTGTCTCACCGGTCACGTGAATTCATTATTCATATTAATGAATGTCACGTGGCTTGTGAGACAACACCGTGATGATCAGTTATGGTGGAAATCGGGTAGAAATTGATTATTTAAAAAAAAACTGCTCAATGGTAACTTTTATTTGTTTTTTTTTACGTGGGACTTGAAAACGACCGCGTAAAAGTCAGCTGGGAAGCAATCCTACGGTATTGTGTTCTACAGATGAATAGTTTTATGAAAGAAGCTTTTTTTCATTGAATTTCCGTTTAGATATCTGCATGGATAAGGGAAATTGCTGACAGCGGTTGTATCTAGGCGATTGTTTATTTTTAATGTTTTACAGTAGAGGTGCCATAAATTGAAGCTCAGTCGATCACTTGCCATGAAGATTTCGATAGAGCAGAGATAGACTTGCTCTTTCTCTTCTATGAGAAAGAGGTAGAAGGTAGAAGACCATCGCTTACTATATTTCAGAGTTGGTAAGATTAGCTGAAATATCTCATATAATTAACCCATGTTTTGTACCAGCCATTGTGGAAATGGAAAAAGGATGTTAATGCAAAAGTGACGTTTTCATAGAATGTGGCATGGATTGGAGAAATTTCGTAAGAATATGAAACCATTTCCAGTTATTTCCCTTTGTGTTCTCTTGATGGGGGTTGTTTATGACTTGTTATCATATCACAAGGTGTTATTGATTAATATCAACTGAGTCGCCAGAGTGAAGGGGTTCGATGTTGAGCTATCCGAACCCCTAATGAACTCAGACATGCACAATCATCACGATTCAATTGGCTGTTACAAATCCAGTAATGAATAATTTGGTATTAGGATGGACTTGATTTTAAGGACAATGGTGGGCCATGGCGGACGTATGCGAACTATTGAGTGCAATGCTAGTTTTAAATGTGTTTTACACTGAATTGATGCGTAAGAGTAATTGTGAATGAAATACAAAAGTTCGCAGAACAAGATCCTGAATTATTTTCAAATTAAAATACTTCTCTCGTGAAACGCAGTATTCATGGAATAACGATTTTGATTCGTCGATTTTCTGATCGATATAAAATGGAAATCGATTTAAAAATAAATAAAAACAAAACTAATTTACGTAATTTCGATACGGATAAAAAAAAACAGTCAAATGTGTAATTTATACTGGTATTCACACAAATTAAAGTCCAAAATCGAAAAAAAAAAGAAGTAAAATCCAGATATTTTTATGGTTAACTTGAGAAAATGTTGTACATGCCATTCAAAGATACGTTCTCGACAATCAGTCCTATATTGCCGTTGTTTCTATTGGTCTAAGACGTTGATATGTATAATCCTAGGATGTCCACCCTCCCAGGCTTTATCTTTTCTCTTTGAGACAAGAGTATTTTATTTCCTAATGCACCCTTACCAGAGAATACCGACGAGGGTTCATAATCAGTTTTTGGATGCTAGAGTGTACTTCTCATAATAAGTTGGCGTTTTAAAACCTGCTGGAAAGGTTTTAAAAATTTAAACTTTCAAACCTGCTGGATAGGAATAAATATTGTCTCTTTAAGTTTAATGTATAAAAAAAATGTAAGTTATTTTTTTGTTTTTTTTAAAAAAAAAGCTTAATTGAGTCACATTCAATAACAATAACAAATACAGAATAGAAGGAGCTTGGTCACATCTTTGAAAAGGTTACCGTACCGCGAATGTGAAGTGACGTCACCGGTGATAACAAAAAGGATGTAAAAAAAAAGAAAGAAATAAAACGACCGTAAGAGAGACGAGATAACCTTCGAGATCTCGTGAGAGACGTGAACGTTCTAGATCACGAGGATGACGTCACGGCTGTACCCATGAGGAAATAAATGTTGGTGCTACAAAGAAAAGTCGGGTTGGAATTATTTCCTATTCTTTTTCTTGGTTTCCTTTGTGACTGAAGCTGCACACAACGTGTGCTGGTCTGCAGACAACGTTACCGTTTAAAAATCTAGGAAGAAAAATAATCTTATATAATTTTTTTATATAATGAATAAAAGTTCCAGAAAAAAAAGATTTTGTTCATTTAGTAATAAATTATATAACATTATTTGTCTTTCTAAATATTTAAAATTAAAATGAATTAATATTTAAAGTAATTAAACTATTTTCTAGATTACTAATTTGTATAAACTATAATTATATTTCTTCCTTTAATATGAATAAAAGCAGTGACAAAACTATGATTTTCTCAAATTACATGAAACTTTTTAATAAATATAAACTATTTACTGTCAGGATGCGTATATTTACTAGTAAACATGTTCAGGGTTCGATTATTGCGTGACTTTTAATGTCATCGTTGTCAAACTGACAGAATGTAGAGGTAAAAAGTAAAGTAGTCGACTATAGTCTAGGGCGACCTGAAGGCTCACTTTTCATCAGATTCTACACCGAAGTTTAAGAGAGGCGCCATTCTTTTTCTAGAATCACCCTACTTCCTCTTGATCCTGAGTGCTTAGTAACAGGGAATTAAGTACCATTATTATTATTGGCTCACAAGATCTTCAAGGACTTTTCCCTGAAAACAGCCTGTGGTGTTCACTGGAAGCTGAGTGACAACAAGTCTCCCCAGGTTTCCAGTACTCCCCGCCTCTTTCGATAAAATTTGCAAATAAATTTGCATTATCGCAACAGCTGTTTGCCATTGATTTCTTGTTGGCAGCATCTATTGGTCTTTGCTGGGATTTGAGTGGCACTAAACCTCCTCAAGGTCCCAGTTCTCTTTGCACTTATTCGCCTGAGGTCTGGTCAGTTCATCGGTCTTTCCTTCCTCCTTGACTATTTGGTTATTATTATTATTATTATTATTATTATTATTATTATTATTATTATTATTATTATACCACCACCACTACCACCACCACTAGTAGGGGCACTCCTTAACACAAAATAGGCATAACAAACGGTAATGGTACGGAATAATTGGCACATGTATAGTATTTGGCGTGACTCGACCAACACTCTGGCCGTTATGTCAAAAGAGTCACTCAAATTTATAATCCAATAATATTTTGTAAGAATTGGCGTTTAATGCTTCTGCAATCGCCATTCTTTTAAATTGAAGGATTCTTTATATTTTATATTCAATTTGCAATGATATAATTTTATTTTGGGACAATTTCTTTAAAAATGGGTAAAGTCGAAATTGTTTACCTTATGATATAAGTACATTTATCGTCTTACATTTACTTTTTAACGTTTTTTTAATCATTTTTTTTTTATTACATTTTCACCCCAAACAAGCCATATTGTCACTTTGATGTAGGGGCTACTATTACTATCAGGGACCTAAGTTCCAGGGTTACTATGTAGGGAGTTTAGCAGCAAGATGTTTGTTCACATTACACTTGAACTTCAGGAAACTGGAAGAGAATTCCAAAGTCCTGCAATTCTGGGGAAGAAGCTATTAGAGTAAAAGGCTTTCTTACATCTAGGGATCTCAACTGTGCAGGGGTGGGACTTTGCTGCGTGTCGGGTTTTCGTCGAGGGGTACAAGGGCTTGTAGTTTGTCAGAGCATCCACCATTAAAATACTTGTAATACAGGCAGAGGGATGCAACATTTCGTCGATGGGACAGGGGCTGAAGTATTGATGACAGTTCAGGACCTATTATGTTGACGACTCTCTTTTGGACCCTGACCAGGAGTGAGAGACTAGTAGCAGATGCACCAGCCTAAATGTGACAGCAGTACTCCATACATGGGTGAATGGTGGCTTTGTACAGGTACAGGATACTTTCAGGCATAAGTAACTTTCTAGCACGATAGAGAGAGCCCACTTTCTTTGCAGCATCTTAGCAATAATCTCAATATACCTATTCCAATTCATGTTTCCTGTGAGGGGCTTGAACGAAGTGTTCTCAGGTAAAATATCTCTAGCCATAGCTATTATTGGTTGGTAAGGTTTAATGTAATTATTAAAGGAAATGAGCTTTGTCTTGGCAGCGTTGAACGTTACCATTCATTTTTTACCCCATTCCAGTTGCTCGAAGTTCCTGATGTAAAGATAGACCTTAGTAACCGACGCTTATATATATATATATATATATATATATATATATATATATATATATATATATATATATATATATATATATAAAGCTGAATGTGGGTGTGGGGTGTCACGAATAGGCTCCTATATGGTTGACTATTTTCAAAAACTGATTACATATGACGATAGAAGATGCATCAAGACACAGGAATGGGTATGTTTGATCTGGCAGAATGGTGGTTCATTAAAAATGTGGGGTTTGCGTTCGCGCCTGGTCCACAAAGTATGGAAATAAAAAATTGAAAGATTGAAAAAAAAAAACGTTTACAAGTGTTTTTGATATAGATGTGCATAAGAATACTTTGATTAGTATGTTTTAACTTAAATAGGGATGGTATAATAAAATTGTGGGGTCTGCGTTCGCGCCTGGTCGCCATAGAATGGAAATAAGCACAAACTTTAATAAAGACTTTTCATATCTATCTGCGTAAGTATGCTTTGATAATTATGTTTCAGTTTGAAGAAATATGGTATGATAAAATTATGTGGTGTTTGTTCGCACCTGACCTCCATAGAATGGAAGTATGTCACAAAGTTTAACAAGGTTTTTTTTAATATAGATCCACAGAATACTGTGATAAGTGTTTCAGTGTGAACAGGTATGGCATAATAAATTATGGGGTTTATCTATTTTATTTTTTACTTTCATCATATTTTGCTTTGGTTTTGATGCCCCCAAATTCAACCCAAATTTACAACCCTTCTTTTCATAACCTATCATACTTTCATAAATTAGAGTCCATTTTTTGTAAGCTGTTTTTCAACCCAGTCAACGACGGGTACTTTTGCTAGTATATATATATATATATATATATATATATATATATATATATATATATATATATATATATATATATATATATATATATGTTATGTTATGTGTATGTGTGGGAGAGAGAGAGAGAGAGAGAGAGAGAGAGAGAGTGATAACGTTTTATCATTGATTGAAGGAAATTAAGCAATCGATTTTAAGTACATAGCAATATATTTCTAATAATCAAGTTTCTAATAAAAACTAAAACATTGAATTTCAATAAAATGTACAAAAAATAAATGATCCATTCGTTGTGTTTTCTTTCTATTGTATTATGTTGTATTATTTATTCTATTGTTGTATTATTTGTTTAAGGGCGGCTTGAGAATTGGAAAATATTGCGAGAATTCATCCGCAGGAGACACGGTTCATCTACAGGAGGTCAACATTCATCCTTTATATAAAGGTGTTATATCGAGAATTTCGATTTAAGCAAAATAATAATCTGAGGTGGAAAAATTGTTCGAACAATGATTGGGGTAACACAATAAGTTTTATTGTACGAATAGTACAAAACAAGAACAGAGTCGTATGAAGCATATATATATATATATATATATATATATATATATATATATATATATATATATATATATATATATATAGTTATTAAATACATGTGGCAATTAAGCCACACAGATATTCCGCGTTTTATCCACGCTAGGATTCATCAGGCTTATGTGAGGATTTTGTGGTTGTCTCGCGTTTTTATATACGCATCTATTATTGTGTTTTTAGTTAGCAAATCAGCTTTCTAGTTTTCCCCGCACCCTTCCTAATCAGGCAATGAGCAGGCACTTACAGGAAAAAGGCCCAGTTGACTTCCGGTTCATCCGTTCCTTTGCATATGCCGTTTATATATATATATATATATATATATATATATATATATATATATTATTATTATTATTATTATTATGATTATATATATATTTGTTTTTAAAATATAATTATCCACTGACACATGTTTCGTCGTTATATATATATATATATATATATATATATATATATATATATATATATATATATATATATATGAAAGGGGATTTCGCCTACAGCGCGCGTAAAGGTCTTTTCTTTCTTCTTTCCCCTTTGTTTCAAACTCTTTTCCTTTTCTTTCTTTCTTTTCGTCGTTGTCTAGCTAACCATTATTAATGTTAGAGGAGCGTTAGTATTTTCCATTATAACGAAAGGAAAGTCATCTGCCCATTTGTATGTGTCTGTCTATCTGTGGGACAGAATAAAAGTCAGAAACCACCAAATACACATAAGCCTTACATATTTCGGTTTAGTATCGCCCAGACTTGGGTATGGTAAAAAAAAGAATACTTTTCTATTCCCTTGTTTGAGTCATCATGGAAAAAATTAGGGTATAAAAGGGGCAGAAATAATACTTTATTTAATTATAACTGGGAGTTGTTTGAAAAATAACACTGAAACTAGGTTAAACAGTCGATTACTAAGTAATTTATCTTTCTGCTTTTCTTTTTTTCATTTGTCTGTTTATATATGACATAATCACGTTGACACACAGGTTCTCGTTAGATCACCGAAGTTAAGCAACGATTAGCCTGGCCAGTACTAGATGGTTGACCATTTGGGTGATGTATGTACTCTCCGCTTTTCTCGGCATTGTTTTCAGTCATCCTGACTTTCTACTTGTCATTGAAATAACAACAATGTCGATTCAGGAGAGGTGTGGTTTGAGATTGCGCAAGTCTTGTCACAAAAATTTCATGCGCAAGTTACAGCATCATGAGTGATGTTTGTGGTCTTCATCGGCAACGACTGACGAGCAATTTTGTCTGTGAACATTTGGAATTCGCCCACTTCTTGTTTCCCCGACTGAACCAAATGACACGGTAAAAATGGCACATGCAAAAATGGAACAGATAAAAGTGCATGAGTTGATTAATAGGAAAAATGACACAAGTGAAAAATATAGGTGGAAATCTAATGAATTTATTCAATATCTTGCATAAAGGAAAAACATTCAGAAGTTTTTCAAATTGAAAAAATTATATCTACATTTAAAAGTAATTCGTTTTTTTTTCTTTTTTTTTTTTTAGTAAGTCCTGACTCTCAACTGAATCTTCATCTTTCCTGGAAAAAAAATAAGGTTATACTTTTTTAGGTGATTACGTGTGAACATTTTGAAAACATAGGCGAAAAAACAATTATTTTCGAAGTTAGAATGGGAGGTCAGTTTTCGCATATAAATCAAACATAATTACAGAACAAAAACAAAACTTACAGAAATCTATTTTATTTGCTTGAAAACAATAGACTAAATGCAAGTATTGTTTCATTTATCCGGACTATTGCTCTTGACTTGGATGTTATTTGTACAACGTTTCAACCAATGTAACCTCCGATTTTTTTTTCAGATTCATGTTTTCAAATTCGTTAACCTTTGTCAACAATCTTGCCATTTTTACATGTGCACTATTATTGTGGTTGCTGTTATACTTACAAAATCCCGAGCAAAAGTTTTAAACAATAAAAGAAACGAAAAAATATAGAACAAACTGTTTTAAAAACACATTTTTAGATGCAAATAAAAGAATTTTTATTTATTTTTAAAAAATTAATTTCGGATTTAAAATCCTTCGTCAATAAAAATAGTTCTTTAGTTTTGGTCTCTTTAAAAGTCCATTCTCGTGTTGTTGCTATCATGATCGCGCTGGCTGGTAACTGCACACAAGAACTCTGTTTTTTTTTATATTAAGCTGAAAAGGCGCGCGGTCGCAATGGTAATTTGTATTTATGTTTTGTACAAATCCAGATATTCTCTTTTGAGTGCAGCTGAATTTTCCGCACATTAAATCTGACCTTTGTCCTTATAAAAAGGCAAGTAAATAGGAAGCGCGTCACTTAATAGTTATCTGTATATCTATAAAGGTGAAAATGTATGTGAGGACACTTCTCAACCTATATACTCAACTAATTTTTATCTACAGACTTGAAATTTAGTATATATGATATTCAGACATATGAAAAATTTGTCAGCAGGAAAAATGGGTTGCTAGGGGGTCAAAATTGAAAAATTGGTAGGTGGGAGTCGTCGGAGTTTTATCTGTTTGCTGTTTCATGAATGCGCATGCGTGAATAGTTCACATAACAGGTTCATGATGTTAAAAATAAGTAGAGCTGAAAACACTTTTTAACCACCGTATCAGCGCAGACCTAATGGCTATCGTACTTGACTCACTGTCTTTAGGTTTTGGTTTGGATCTCAGCCCGAGTACGTACGGGAGCGACTAGGAAAGGAAGAAAATATACTCAACAATTTGACCATGTAAAGAATGCAGAGAGTCGGAAGGTATTGGAAATAAATCAATAAAGTACTCGATCACAAATGTGAGAGCTAAAATACAAATTATTTATTAAAAAACTATATATCGCATATTTCAGAGACGTACCATGGTTTCATTGAGGTGGATTGACATTTTACCATTTAAAAGACCATTAAAAATCCATTCAAAAGGTCAGCGACTATTGAAATGAAAGCAAATCGATTTTGTGAGTCATTGATGTTTTTAATGGACTTTAACGGTCTTTTAAATAGTAAAAGTCTAATCGTCGTCAATGAAACCTGTGTATGTCACTAAAATATGTAACATATAATTTTTTTTTAATTTTACACATTTAAAAGACGTTTAAAAATCTAATCCAAAGGTCGGCGACTGAAGAAATGAAAACAAATCGATTTCGTAAGTCGCTGATATTTTGGATGGGCCTTTAATAATCTTTAAAATGGTAGAAGGTCAATCCTTGTCAATGAAACCATGGTACGGCACTGAAATATGTAACATATGTTTTAAATAAATAATTTGTATAAAAGAAGATAAAATGTTTTCTTCCTCAAAAACTGTTTTCTTTTATTGATCTTTCTTGTTTTTGTTTGTTTGTTCTCTCTTTCCGTTGGTCTGTCTCACACGCTTCCGTTCCAAGTAGCATTTCCGCCGCTAAACGCGTTGTTTGAATCGATGTCATGCAAAACTGTTCTTTCTTGTTGAATCAACTTCCGAAACCAATTCACTTAAGGAATGCCTAAAGTTCCTTTCTTCTTACGAATTTGCATCCCAAATCTTCTTATCAAACATAACAGATTATAAAATATTTTCTCTGAAATCGTAGCCATTCAGGGCCATTTCATACGAATAAGCGCGACCTGCGTCGACCGTATCGAAAAATCCTAATCGTCAATACAGTATCGATACCTCCAAAATGTTCGCCGTTTGGATAATATTTTTTACGGTAAGACATTTTCTCTTTTTTCTCAATTAAGCAAACGAAAGCAAATTTCTCAATCAGTTGTGCCAAAACGGTCCCTGTTTGTCAAGCGGCAATTTAAACCTATCAAAGACATCGGACAGTCATAAGTGAGACGATTCAAATACTTATCTTTCTATAAATTACAATTCGTTATTTTAAAAACAAGACATATACTATGATAAACTTATGATTTTATTAATCTATACTATTAAGAGTGACGCGTGTTACCAAATCACGTTTTATGTTTATACATTTGCTTGGAAGAATTTTCTTTGTATGCAAATGCGGCTAAGCTATATACACATCTTGAGTACGCTATTATGACTAAATATATATATATATATATATATATATATATATATATATATATTATATATATATATATATATATATATATATATATATATATATATATATATATATATATATACTATTATTATTATTTGCTAACTAGGAGTAGTCACACCGGCTATCATCAAAGATTTCTCTTTGAGAACAACTTGTAGTGTTATCTGGAGTCTTAGTGACAACAAATCTTCCTAGGTTTTCAGTACTTTTAACTTTTTTCGATAATCCTAGCAGATGAAGTTGCGTAATCGCAACAGCCACTTATCATTGATTTCTCGTTGGCAGTGACCATTGGTCTTCACTGAAATTTGGATGGCAATAAGCCTCCCAAATGTTTCTTTGCACTCATCTATCGGAAGTTGAGCTAGTACTTTCTCTCCGCGATCTCCCATCCTTCTTGACCCACCTCACTTTAGTGTGGCGCCAGTTGATGGTGGCACACACACACACACACACACACACACACACACACACACACACACACACACACACAAGGGGGCGAAGTGTAGGAGCACAGGGAGTAACTTACAATTATAAATTTTCAATTTTCATAATTCCATGTGATGTTCCTTTGTGTTTTACATTTTTAGCAGTTTCTCCGATTTGCGTCTGTAGCTCACGTGTGTTAATTTCTGCATTCAAGGATTTTTCTTAATATTTTAGCCGTTTTCATTTTTGTTATCCGTTTTCCATGGCAGGTGCTCGTCTGAACTCCAATCTCTGGTCCCCCCTCACCAATCTTTCACGAAAAACACCCGTCTAGCTGAATCCACTGTGAAAAATTTCCCCCACTCTATATCTGTGCCTAAATCAAAACGCGGATTCCATGAACAAAGCTTCTTTCTTAGAACTGCACGCCTGTGAAACTCTGTTCCGTCTGCCTGCTTCCCTCCGGACTACAACTTGGATGTCTTCAAGTCCAATGTTAACAAATTCCTAATGAACCGCCCCCTTAATTAAACACTACATCAAATCTCCACACTAACGTAATGTACTTGCAATAACTCTTATCCCTGAGTGGCTTCCGGGCCTTGATAAGTGGTGATCACTGTGTAAAAAAAAAAAAAAATCTTCTCAGCTATCTCTCTGATTCCAATCTCTCATATTCTTTTTTAAAAGTGTTTCAGTATTGTTCCTAGTGCTCCTACAATTAGTGGTCCTACTTTGACTTTCTTCATCTTCCAGATCCATTTGAGCTGTCTGGCCATTTCAGTGTATTTGCTCCACTTCTCTGTCTCCTTGATCTTCATTCTGTTGTCTGCTGGAATGGCCAAATCTACAATATAGCAGGATTTTCCTTCTTGTTAGCTATTAAGACATCCGATCTTCTTGCTATGATGTGTTTATCTGTTTGTATATCCATAAGATTTTGTAACTTTCATTTTCAAGTACTGCTGCTGGTTTGTGCTTGTACCATTTGTCCGTTCTAGATGCAATTGTCTGCATAATTTCTAGTGTACTGCCTTCTCCACTTGATCGTGTCTATTTTTATATTCATTTTGGACTAATCTGCTGCATTCGCTTATGTGATTTATTGTTTCGTCCCTTTATCCACTGTGTTTGCATTTACTGATTTATTATTATTATTATTATTATTATTATTATTATTATTATTATTATTATTATTATCTACTCACTATGAGTAGTCATACATCATTGAAGATTGCTTTTTGAGAAAAAACTTGTGGTGTTCTCTGAATTCTGAGTAACAACAAGTGTCCCAAAATTTCCAGTATTCTCCACCTCTTTCGATTACCTTTGCAAAAGAATTTACGTTATCTCAACAGCCGCTTAACATTGATTTCTCATTGGTCTTCACTGGAATTTGGGTGGCAATATGTCTTCCCAAGGTCCCAGTCCTCTTTTCACCCAACCAGCGTTAGTGTTTTCTCTCTTCGGTCTTTCCTTTCTCCTTGACCCTCATTTATGTGGTGTAATGCCAGTTTCTGGTGACACACAAAAAAAAGATGAAGGTATCTTACAGTTATACTGTTGAATACATGTGATGTTCCATTGCCTTTTACATCCATAGTCGTTTCTGTGTGTCCAATTTGTGTCTGTAGTTCTTGTGTGTTAGTCTCCACATTCAAGGGGTTTCCCTAATATTTCTGCAGTTTTCATTATTGATATCCGTTGTATCTTCTCAACCATCCCTCTGATTCTAATTTCTCGTTTTCTTTTTCAAAGTTTTTCGGTATCGTTCCTAGTGCTCTTGCTATTAGTGATGTTGTCTTAACTTTCTTGATTTTCCAGACCGTTTGATCACTGTGGCCAGTTCCGTGTATTTGCTCCACTTCTCTGTGTCCTTCATCTTCACTCTGTGGTCTGCTGAAATAAAAAAAATATCTACAATCTGGCAGGACTTTTCCTTCTTGTTAACTATTATGCTTCTTGCTTGGATGGGATTTTCCGTTTGTACATCCATGTCCCATACGATCTTGTTACTTTCATTTTCCAGTATTGCTTCCAGTTTGTGTTTGTACCATATGTCTGGGTGTTAAAGATGCAATCGTCTGCATAATTGCAAGTGTACTGCCTTCCCAACTTGATCGTGTCTATTTTTACATTCTTTTTAGCTAGTTTGCTGCATTCACTTATTATGTGGTTTATTGTTTCGTCTCTCTGTCTGTGCAGTCTGCATTTGCTGTTTTCTTGTGTCTTGTCGATCCTTGTTTTGATGTGGTTGGTTTAAATCGTGTTATCTTGTGCGGCTATTAGGGATTCAGTTTTCCTGTTTAGGTTTCCTTTTTGTAGCCATTTCTAAGTGTTTTCGTTACTCTCATCTTTTGTCATCCTTATTAATCGTCCATGTAGCTGTTTCTTTTCCCATTTTTCTTTCCTCGCCTTATTCTTTGTTTCTTTTTTCTATTTTGTTTGTTTCTTCCATGTCGCTTGCTGCAATAATCATTCTTTCGGTGTTTTGCATTATGTATTTTTCTAATTCTCTTTTGTGTAATTTACACAGTCATCTATAGAAACCAGCCCTCTTCCCAATCTTCCTCCTGGTATTCTGGCCGATATTCTTTAGTTCTTCTTTGGTCAAACTTATAAACGATCCAGAACATGTTACTAGTGACACTGCCTACGTGTTTATTCCTTTAATTAGGTTTCTAATATATAATTTAGTTTCGAAGAGTTTTTTTGCTCTTCGTAGGTATTCCTTTTCAATTTTCTCTTTCATTTCTGTTGCTTTGATGGTGTCTGCTTCCAGAACTCTCAAGTATTTGTAGTTATCATATTCACCTAGTGCCTTCATCTCTGTTTGATTGGGTAGTGATATACCTTCTGTTGCTTCCAGTTTTTTCCCCTCCTTGTGATCAGCAGTGTGCAATTTTCCATACTGAATTCCATTCGGATATTCTGGCTAAATATTCTGGTTGTGTTGATTAGCGTCTCTAGTTCTATCTTTGTTTTTGCAAACAGTTTCAGGTCATCCATGTACATTAGGTGGTTCATTCTTTCTTCTGTATTAGTGAACTTGTATCCGGGCTGGCATTTTCGGGCATCATGGCTATTATTATTATTATTATTATTATTATTATTATTATTATTATTATTATTATTATTATTATTATTATTATTTAATCACTAGGAGTAGTCACACAAGCCATCATCAAAGATTGCTCTTTGAAAACAACTTGTGGTGTTCCCTGGAATTTGAGTGACAACTAATCTCCCCATATTTCCAGTATAAGTCTAGGTCGAGAAGTCGGCGCAAACGCGGATTCCCCCGGACCTTTTTTTTACGGAGACTGCCGGCGCAGCCCACTCACTGTTTTCAATTTTAGACAGAATACCGATGTTTTCCAATCTGTCCAGTTCCTGATTTATATTATATTTATACGGATGCGAAAGGGACGTTTTAATTTTTTTTTTTTTTTTTAACTTATTGTGTGCCCGGTTTCAGCTTAAAATCCGCGGCCATTTTTGTACACCTCCCAAAGCAAAGAGTGAATATATCTGAGAATTCTTCCTAAAAACTAGTAAATTAGTTTCTTAGTTTCCGCTGGGCAGGTTTCTATTTGTTTTGCAAAATGTAGAGAGAGGTAAGTTCCACAGGTTAAACTCATCCATCCAACCGGGGCCGAACAAGTTTTCCCTATTTTTTAATACATATATTTTGAGCTTTTTAGTTTTTCCCAGCAAAGTAGCGTTGGTGATTAATTCACCCTCAAAATTAATTTTAGTGCTGTTGACGGCTTTTGCCGTTCTATGGGTTCTTAGCATAGTAGGTTTTCGTAATTTCTTCCACATTTTGACGTTAATATTGTAAGATCCGATCTACTGTCTAGCTGAAATTTAATATCCATGCAGAGAATTTTGACCGTTACGTATTTACGTAGGTTTTCCTCTAAGGCGTCTCGGGTTATGGTTTGGCAGACTCGGCTTTTGTTCTGATTTTTCCTGTATGAAAGCTTTTATGGCCCATTTTATTACATGTTAGACATTTTTTAAGTATGGGCAATCCTTGACCCAGTGTTTTACCATCAAATCTGAAACAAGGGCTCGGTGTGTTTGGTTTTTCAGACTTTTGGGGGTATTTCTGTTTATACCGTCTTGTATTGTAGGTCGGCGGGGTTTTTTTTTTGTTATTTTTTTATACTTGCGATGCCCGCTTCGATATTTCTCGCATCGTTTTTTTTTTTTTTTTTTTTTTTTTTTTCACTTTTTGACAATCCTCAGTTAATTTTTGCAGTGTAAAGTTTGGTTCGTTTGCTAACTTCGTCAGAACTCTGCGCCTGATTTCTGCATTTTTTCCTGACGTTAAACCCTGTGCAAAAAAAAAATAAGGCATTTAAAATTGTCTGCTGTTAATTCCGACAACTTAAAGTCATAGCAATCTTTGTTGACTACCGCTGCGTACGTGGCAACGTCGTCATTTTTGTCTTTGGTCACGTTTAAACATCTCCATCTCTTATGAAAAAGAGACGTTCTGGAGCAGATTTACCATCTCGTTCAACGATAATTCCGCGGTTTTTCGTGGTAAGATAAAGTCCACGAATTTGTGTCGTGTTCAGTAGTTTCCAGTTTACGTAGAAGCAGTCGTATCTTCTTCTGATAAAAGTTGATATTGAAAAAGTCTTCATATCTCCTGAAATAAGCTGCGATTAATTTTTCATCTTTTTCATACTTGAAATTATCAATTGTGGACCTTATCGTATTTTGAGTAAAAGCTGTATATTTTTTTGCGTGAGCGTTACTTTTTAAAATATATTTGGAATGATAACTGGCGATATATATATATATATATATATATATATATATATATATATATAATATAATATATATAATATATATATAATATATATACAATATATAATATATATATAATATATGTATAATATATAATATATATATATATATTATAAATATAATATATATATATTATAAATATAATATATATATAATATATATATTATATATATATATGTATGTATATATATATATATATATATATATATATATATATATATATATATATATATATATCCACACCACCAGACTGAGGAAACTGCTTGATATAGACTGGCAGGAAAGGATACCAGACACAGAAGTCCTCACTCCTGCTGGACTTCCAAGCATTGCAACTATCCTGGTGAGGGTTCAGCTTCACTGGGCTGGTCATGTAGCCCGTATGCCAGACTACAGACTACCCAAGAAGCTTCTGTTTGCTGAGCTCCAACATGGCAAGCGCTCCTATGGCAGCCAAAGAAAACGATTTAAGGAGACTCTGAAGGCATCACTGAAGGCTTTCCACGTAGATCCGTCATCATAGGAGCAGACAGCTTTAGATAGAGCCAAGTGGCGGGCTGCTGTTCATGACGGCGCCTGCAAATATGAAAGCTACCGAAAGGTTACTGCAGAGAAGCGCAGAAAGGACAAGAAGAACAATGTTTTGAAGCCCTCGACATCTGCTATGATCCCCTGTTCCCACTGCAATAGAACTGTTCAAGCAACGATTGGGTTTATCAGCCATATCCGTACTCACCGGTGATGACTCCTCCCACCTTAACCTACAGGATGATCAAATGGTCCTCGTCGTTTCGTCGGACGAACACACACACACACACACACACACACACACACACACACACACACACACACACACACACACACACACACACATATATATATATATATATATATATATATATATAATTTTGTGCATGTTTCCTTTCTATATTGTTGTATTGTTGTTTAAACCTTATTTCAAGATTGCACTTTTATCGTAAAATACATTCAGATGTTCCGAGGTTGGAAAAGATGAACTGGTTTCATTGTAGGTTTTAAATTATCAAACCCAATTCTATATAATTTTTTGATGATGATTCAATGTTTTATACTTTTGATTTGAAATGATGACTTTTCTCTTTCAGATTGTCGTCACGTTAACAAATGCGATTCCATTAAAAACAGGTCTGTTTTCATTTTTTTTTTAAATTATTTTAAATAACAAATTAACCCCTTACCCTTTACAAAGCATTTTAGAGACTTTATATTTAATGAACCATTGTCACTTTTGTGTTGTGTTTTGTTGAATTGGACACTAAAGCAAATAGACTGAGTTGACATGATTATTACGAATACATTTCGACAAATTGCTGGTGAGACAAGGTTTACATGTTTTATCAATCTCTGTATATGAGGTAATTTTTACTTAATCCGTAAGACTATCTCATATATTAATCTGTATAAGATATCGCTAAAGGAAAGAAAATAGGCTCTTCCATAAATAACAACACACACACACACACACTCACATATATATATATATACTGACTGAGATGACATACACAATTGAGTGTATGTTGCTAGACGTTACCACTGAATTCAATTATATATGTGTGTGTGTGTGTGTGTGTGTGTGTGTGTGTGTGTGTGTGTGTGTGTGTGTGTGTGTGTGTGTGTGTGTGTGTGTGTGTGTGTGTGTGTGTGTGTGTGTGTAAAAGTTCAACATTTCAAAATCGAAACAAAACCGAATAATGACATAAAATCTTTAGGGATTTTCAGAGCAATCAGAAAGCTTTCAGGCTGGCACGAAGTATAACGTAGACATAAGATTGTCTACATCATAAAGATTTGATATGCAGTCAATCAAAAAGAAGAAAATCAAAATCAGCTGATAAGAACTAAAGATTCTAAAATCAACAATGGTAAGACTAGCACCAACAGTCACAACGTTGGTAAAAATGTAGCCAAATTTAGAATAAAAACTATGAAAGCGGATTGCTACACTCCGGAAAAGACTACAGTCGATGGAAATGAGATACTTGAGGAAACTCTTTGGTATTTCCTACGGAGACGGATATCACAAATGCGGAAGTGAATAACATCACTGGTCAACATTTGAGTCACTATGAACATTTGCTGACATCACTGAACTAGAGTGTCTAATTTCTTCTGGTTATAATAAATAAACTTACTCCATTCGAACTTCCGTTTTCTGTTTAGCGGAAGTCTTTCCGGTGTATACTGAGGAAAAATCCCTTCTGATTGATACTAATGTAATTCCAGTTTAATTTAAAAGCTCCACATTAAAAATAGTCGTTACTTTGAAATGATCATTTTTCGGTTTGTTTTATTTTTAAGAAAGCATTTTATAATCAATATATGTTTTTAGTCTTTATTTTGAAATGTTTTTTAAATTAATAAAACAGTAGACATATGTATGTGTATCTGCAGGGAAATAGTTAACCGCTAAACTCGTAAACTACTGGTCACATAACACTGAAATTCACAAGAAATAGTAATCATACACCAAGTATGGTTTATAACAAGTAAAAAAATTTTTTTTTTTTTTTTTACACAGTGATCACCACTTATCAAGGCCCGGAAGCCACTCAGGGATAAGGGTTATTGCAAGTACATTACGTTAGTGTGTAGATTTGATGAAGTGTTTACTTAAGGGGGCGGTTCATTAGGAATTTTTTAACGTTGGACTTGAAGACATTCAAGTTGTAGTCCGGTGGGAAGCAGGCAGACGGAACAGAGTTCCACAGGCGTGCAGTTCTAAGAAAGAAGCTTTGTTCATGGAATCCACGTTTTGATTTAGGCACAGGTATAGAGTGGAGGAAATTTTTCACAGTGGATTCAGCTAGAAGCTTGTCAAAACACCGGGCCTCACCCAGGCGAGAGCAATCCATCACAATTGATGCCAGATGGGGATCAGAGCGTTGATGATGTAAAGATAGGAGTTTGGTTTTGGATGCATTAAAGGTAACCAGCCACGTCTCCCCCCACTGAACGACGCGCTCAAGATCAGAGGAGAGAGAATCAGAGAGAACTTTGTCATTTACAGCCTTTGATGTGTTGCCGTAGATGGTCGTGTCGTCAGCAAAGATGTCAACGAATGATTTAAGTATGTATTTAGGGAGGTCAATGGTTACAGAAATATGTCGTCAAGTTGAAATACAAAATGTTCATTTTAACTTGCCGATATATTTCTAATATTTTTGCACATGAGCAAATTCATTCATAGGTTGAAATAGATTAATTTAAAATATTTCTTATCTATCTGTTGATAACTCAAACGGTAAAAAACGCGACTAGAGCGCTAAATGTTTTAGTTTCGATTTTAATCGATGATACCCAATTCATTTTTTTTTTAATTTAGAAGTATAATGTTCAATCGAGAATTAGCTCTAAATTAATAAATACAAAATCGTCACGAACTAAAATATATTTAAGCGTTTTTTTACGACCGAATAAACCCCCCCCCGCTAGTATCTTGTAATAAAAATATATTTCTAGCCTTTACATTTTGTATCGGAATGTCTAAGTATCGGTAATCGATAATCAAAATAATTTGATGAAAGAAAGAACAGTCGATTGTGACCAAAATTTACACATTACACAGCCTTACATCACAAGTGCATTTGAGAAGCTTTATTCCCACGCAAGCAGAAAGGCACGACATATAAAAGTAACAGTAGGTTCTTAATATGACAGGGGCGCATTCGAAATGAATGTTTCTGTTTAAATCACCATTGCATCATTATACTTGATTTTTTTTCACTTTAAACTTAAATTTAAGCCGTTATCACCGTACACGCAGTAAGGCCAGGCATATAGCATCAACAGTAGGTTCTTTGATATGACAGGGGCGCGTTTGAAATGAATGTTTTTATTTTGATCGCAATTGAAGCGTGATACTCGACTTTTGCGTTTTACACTTAAATTCAACTCATTATATATAAAAATAGTTTTATAAAATCAACACTATGTTCTCTACAGTGCTATTTAGACTACAATGTATTATAGACTAATTTCAGAAGTATATGAAGCTTCCTCCCAATGCACCGCGATGGGTCCCTAACTAGAGCAAACAATCGATTTGATTGAAAAATAGTCGATTTCACCGATTTCGATGACGATAAAAATATGAGTGTGAAACATTCGTTGATCATCATTCAATCCCGAGCAACGTCGGGTCTACCTACTATAATATATTTATATATATATATATATATATATATATATATATATATCCCCCCCACACATATATATATATATACTTCTCTTTCTGTAACCCTTATTGACTTGATAATGTAATAAACTTTACTCTCTCTCTCTCTCTCTCTCTCTCTCTCTCTCTCTCTCTCTCTCTCTCTCTGTATGTATGTATGTATGTAGGTATGTATGTAGGTATGTATGAATGTGTCTGATATAGGAATTAACTGCTTAAATACACACTGCAGTCACGTAAATTATAAATATATATTTCAATCTTGAATGAAAGAAACTGAACTGCTCTTTAAAATACAAGAATTTCACAAAAAGAAATCAACTACGAATTATGCAAAATAAACGATCAACCAAAAACAAAGCAGATTGGTGTGCGAGACTATGAGAAATAAATGAGTATAAAAGAAAAAATTTCTTAAGTCGATTTGCATTTGCTTTAACAAGTCATCTTGAAAAATATTAAGCATTTGTGTTCAAATGTTCTTTTCTTTGGGATGGCATCGCCTGGAAAAGACAAGAAAAGACAAGAAACAGAATTTAAAAAAAAATCGGTACAGATTAAAACAACGTTTGAATCATCGTCAACAATGCTACTCAGATTATTATATAACAGTGCATATCCTTTTTGATATTCCACATCCAAACAATCATGTTTATCTATGCCAGGGGTTCCCAACCTTATTTTGATTGTGGGCCTCTGAGGGATATTTTATCATCCGTCAGCCCCACATATGCGTCTATATATATTTTTAATTAAATATTCATTTCTAAAAGACTAAAAAATGAAGCAATTCCGCTGTATTCATAATATCTATGGTACAAATGAAAGTAGAAAGTGGACCATGCGTTTACTTTCATCGGCCTCATAATTCTTGTTCCCCTTAATTTGTCCTTTAGCAATGTTTCTGACAAAGGGGAAGCAATGTTTCTGACAAAGGGGAAGAATTGCTATTTTTTCATCTCCCTTACATCAAGTGGTTTCATGCCTTGTCTGGGGGCGAAGAATCGCATATCGTGTGAGAAAAAGAAACAGAAGTTGTGGTGTAAAGACAAATACTAATGAGGATTCATAATTTGAATTGTTTGGATTAATCAGATTACTGTTATTACTATGAGTTTTATTTTCATAACGTTTCGGCCGATGTAACCTCTGATCTTCGTCAAGTGCATCTTGTCAGAATCGAAAGTCTTTCTGTCGAACTTGGGAATCCTTCTGTCGAACTCCGACATCTGCACGAAATTTCAAACGGAACACTTTATTTAATCCACTCTCGTTTCGTCAACCATGGTTAGGTAGAAATTTAGTATTGCCCATAATGATAATTGAACCTTTAACAAATGAAAGTTGGCTAGTTAGAAGCAAAGTTTGATTTGTCAGCTTAAATGCTATTTAGGTCTAACTTTGACATCTGACGAAAACTGTATATGTTAGATGTACAATTTTGAATAACAACCAAATAACCCAGTAAATGTTACCAAAAACAAGATAAGATACCTACCTGAACATGTTTTGGTGTTTTTAAGCGTTTATTAAGTTTGAAATACAAGTCGTACCGACCGATTAAGTTAAAAACTCTACTAAATAAATGTCATGCTTAAGTTTAAAAATCTATGCATAAATGTTACTGTGGCATTTATTGGATGAGTTTCTATCAATATTTTATTTTATTTACTAGTTTTGAGTGATTATCTAGACTAAAAAACATCCTCATGTCCGCAATCTTGTTTTCGTTTTAACTTAAGTGATCAACACTTCTTGTGTTTCTAACTTAACGCTGTAAAATAAGTTAAAACACCCAAACTTATCCAGGTAGGTAGAAGTGTAACTTATCTTGCCTTTGGTAACTTTTATTTGTTATACGACGATATTCCAAATATAATGTCTCTTATTTTTTTTATTTCGCCCAAATGGGTCAGAGGTGATTGTAAATTGCATTGTTGTGATGACTGAACGTTTTATATCTGTTGCAGATATTGATGGTGTGAGACTCTAAGAAAGCAACCTCTGTCATGGAGGTGCGTCAGAAGCAATGATGCGTCATTGAATTCTTGGCAAAAGTGCATTGAGAATGGTGATTACTTTATAGAAAAATAAATTCTGGAGTACAAAAGGTCGCTTGTTTTAATGGTACCACTCCCGTCACGGTAGCTCTTTAGCTTTTTGAGTTAAAAGAACATAGGAGGCTTTACTTTTTGAATGACCCTCGTACGACAAAGCGCACTCCGGACGTCCATGCATAGCCATCGTTCAACGCTGGCAGAAGTGCATTGAGAATGATGGTGACAATGTAGAAAAATAAATTCTGAAGCACAAAAAGTCGCTTGTTTTAATGGGATGACTCTTGTCTTCGTAGCGTTTCAACGTCTTGCGTTTAAAAATGTTGGGGGTGCCACTCTTACGAATGATGACGATGGACGTCATTTCCGGTAAGCAGGTTCTGATTTGCACAGTCTGAACCCAAGACTCAGAGAGAAAGAGTCGTAATATTACTTATCCCTCAGCCGAACGGAATTCCCACTCAACTAACATTCTCATCTGTATTTCTCTTGATGTATTGCTCATTTCACTGTTTCCGAGTCTTCTCGTTATTCCATTCAACATTTCTACCACAAGAAAAAATAGGAGACTTTACTTTTTGAACGATCTCTAGTATATTTGTTTTTAGCCACTTTTTCAGGTGATTGTTGTTATTTAAAAAAAATACTCTAATGACTCTAACTCTAACCCTAAAACTGTTTGTGTATTTTACAGAATGTCGTCAAAGTGATATTTTCTTTTTGATGGATTCGTCCAGTAGCATCAAGACGGAAGACTTTGCAGACCAGCTCAAATTCGTCGCCGACGTCGTTGACAAACTAGACATGAAAGGCAAGAACGGCGACATTCGTCTTGGCTTGGCCACATTTAGCGATTCCTTTTATCTGAGCATTGATTTGACAGATGACAAAGGCTCGTTTCTCTCCCTAATGGGCAGCGTGTTCCCTCTGTCTGGCAGCACAAGGATCGGAAGGGCTCTCACCTATCTGCAGATGGAAGGTTTTAACGGACCCAGTTCACGGAAGAATGCCACAAAAGTGGCTATTATAATCACAGATGGAGAAAGCGTAGACAACCCTATACCAATTGCTAAAGAATTGAAATCGCAAGGCGTGAAAATATTTGCTGTCGATGCGAAGCATTCAAACAGCAAGGGCGAACTACGTTTGATCGCGAGTAAACCCTCTTATCGCTTTCTTCTCAACTTGGATGGTCGGAATGTTAGAAACACAGTTGCACACACATTATCAAATATTGGCTGTAACAGTAAGTAAAATGATTTGATTTGGATTTTTGGATCAAGTAAAGATTAGATACCCCGTAGCAGAAGACAAAGATTGGCGAACATTTCAAGTGACACCGGTTGTTCGACCTTGACATTGCCGTTGGTTGTTTGTAAACACGTCAAATAGCAGACATGGTAGAATGTTCGCGAGAAAGATTTTTTTAAATTATATTTACAAAACTTTTAAACATTTAAAAGAAAAAAATATACATGTACAAAACATTTTTTTAATATAAAATATTTACAAAACTTTTCAGGATTAAAAAAAAAAACTTTTTTATGTTTAGGCAAAACTTTTAATGCAATAAAACGAACGTATTTAAACAAAATATATTTAAATAAATGGGTGTCTTTCTCTGCGTTCTTTTTATATATTTACAAAACTTTTTAATAATAATAATGATAATAATAATAATAATAATAATAATAATGATAATAATAATGATAATAATAATAACAACAATATTAATAAATAAATAAATGGTTAATTTTTACGGCGTGCCCCAGCGTATTATAAATACTCCAACCTCCCTATGTTAAGAACAGCTTTCGGAATAAACACCCCCAACTTCAAAAGCCGTTCTTAACATGGGGAGGTGTTTATTCCGAAAGCCGTTCTTAACATGGAGTGGTTGGGGGTGTTTATACTACGCTGGGGCAGGTTGCAAAATAATACCAAATATATAAATAAACCGTCGTTATAACTGAGAATTTCGGATGATGTC
>NC_136490.1:151513827-151536327 GCF_053919585.1 Euprymna scolopes
AAACGATTGTCTCTCTCGTCTTTTTAATGATGGCATGGATTGGCCAACAGGTAACCCAATCATTGCTGCGTTATGAGTCACGTGAACAAGTCTATATAAACTAAAGCGCATGCTGCTCAAGTTTTTTTTTCTAGCATTTGTACTTTGATTGACATCAACCTGATTGTATTGCAGCAGAAGATCCAGATGTTAGTTCGCTTTTTCTTCCACCATGGAAAAAGACAGAATGTTTGTCTTGTCTGTCATGTTTGTCGTGTGAAGCTAAATATTTACATACCTTATTTGTGTACGTAAAATTTCCAATTGTTAACTTATATACATATTTGCTTTACGTTCTCTTCAAAATTCAGTAATTGTCTTTGAGGATTATTCCTGTTTTTACTCCATACGAGAATCGAACTGACGTTAAGGGATAAAAATCTCCGCTTGCATTTGAAATTTACGTCCTTGTTTTACTGATCATACTAACATTCATAGGCAATATGAATTGGAACAAATACATTTAGAACATTGCGAAAGCTGCTGCAAAGAAGGTGGGTTCCCTCTATCAAGCTAGAAGACTACTCACACCTGACTATTCTGAATCTCTACAATGTTACCATTCTGCCACGCATGGAGTATTCTTGCCACATCTGGGCTGGTGCATCTACCACTAGCCTCTCCCTCTTCGATAAAGTCCAGAAAAGTGTTTTCAATCTAATAGGTCTCACGTTGTCAAGTAAGCTCCAACTCCTGTCCCCTCGCCGCAATGTTGCATCGCTGTGCATGTTTTACAAATATTTTAATGGAATGTGCTCTGATGAACTCGTTGCACTTGTGTCCCCTCGAAGTACATATCTCTTATGTTGAGGTCCCTTAAATGCCAGAAAGCTACGCGCTTTCCCGGCTGTACTAATATGTAAAAGTTTAAATGTAACGTAAAATAACATCTTGCTAATCTTATCTAGGCATGGTCCCAAATAGTAGCCCCTTACGTCCAAGTGGCGATATACCTAATTAAGGGTGAACGTGAGTAAAAAAAAGATATGCAAACATTTGAATGTAACGTGAACAACTATCTTGCTCAACAACTAATCACTTAAAGCCCCCTATAAATCAGATCTCTAATCACAGTAGTCCTCGCCATTTGAGTGCCAATGTGTTTTGTTCGGGGTGAATAAAAGTTTTAAAAAATTACTGATGACGAATCCTGTACGTTATATTCTAACGTACGTGTATGAAAGAAATATTTAAAAAAAAAAATGTTTGATTTCGATTTTGATTTTTAATTTTTTTTTATTTAACTCCCTTAAATATTATTCTTATGGAAATTGCTAGGGACAAGGCACGAAGCTGCTTGATGTAAGAGATAGAAAATGATTCTTGAATGTCAAAAATGATCCCACGTTAAGCGTTAGATAGACAGATTACGACCCAGAAAACAGGAATTCTTCTCCCTTTGTCAGAAACATAGATCATGGAATGTGAAGACTAAAAGACAGAAAATAAATCGAGTGTCCATTTTCTACTTTCCTAATCTAGTTTTTACATACAACCAAAGCTTTGTGGCATATTGGAAATGGATAGTTACGGGCAAGATATTGTGTGTGTGTGTGTGTGTGTGTGTGTGTGTGTGTGTGTGTGTGTGTGTGTGTGTGTGTGTGTGTGTGTGTGAATCCCTGTTCATAAGTTTAACACAGGAGAAGAAGAAAAGTTAAAATCAACAGCTCATTTGATTTAAGTGTATAGGAAAGATAAGCATACAAAATACATGAGTAAAAATAATTATAATTTCTTGCTGAGAATTACTGAACTCTTGACAATGGCTACAGTGTTCATCGAAAGCCGCTTGGCCAAAAACACAATTAGCCAATTCTTACATGCCATACGTCCAACGGAAGTCCTGCTCGTTCGAACATATGAAAGACTCATCTGACGGCACATCTTCAAACGATCATATATATATATATATATATATATATATATATATATATTAACAACTGACATTTTTGTATTTCTTCGTATTTTTTCTGTCTTTCCGTTTTGCTTGCTTTCAAACACTTGTCAATGGTTACCGTTTACAAACAACTGAAGAAATCCGTCTTTTAAAAAGATGTTTCCAGAATATGCCCCATTCGTTTCAGATAATAATAATAATAATAATAATAATAATAATAATAATAATAATAATAATAATAATAATAATAACAATAATAATAATAACAATTATAATAATAATGATAGTAGTAGTAATAATAATAGTAATAATAATAATAGTAATAATAATAATAGTAATAATACTACTACTACCACTACTACTACTACTACTACTACTACTACTACTACTAATAATAATAATAATAATAGAGATGGATACAACAAGTCGTACTTTGTTCACTAACATTTCCTCAACTATTATATGTACGGGGTGCGTCCGGTGTTTGAGAACATTCATTTCATGTTTTAAGGATAATAAAAACACACAACACATCTGTAATTAAATAAAACGACACCGGTACATAAGCGGCATTCTTATTTAATAATTTCATTCAACGAAATCTTCCCGCTTCAATGACACCTAAACCTCGTCGATGTTGTCTATTACTTTGACTAAGGTTGCTTTTAGAAAAGTTGGGGATAATGTGATCATGAAAATGTTGCGCTAACCATTCTTGGGTTGTTTGAGCCTTATCTGATGGTGCAGAGTCTTGTCAAAAAATGTAGGGCCTTCCATTTCTTACTCTATTGATCCATGGCTTAGCAACAACAGTGCTCAGGATATCAATGTAAGCATCAGAATCGACACTTAGTCCTTGTGAAAAGAAATCTGTTTGCATCAAATGTCCTTTATTGCCAACAACCCTCAAAACCATAACAGTTACAGGAAATTTTGTGTGTATGACTCTTGGAACTTCGGAATAGCCATCTGACATTCCTTCTGTTTACTTTTTTAGTTCTGGTTGATTAAGTTCATTTAAAACAAAAACACAGCAAGTCTTCTTCAGGATGTTTCAGTTTGTTTAAAAAGTCTCTTGGATCTCACTAAACGATTTTCTTCTGTGGTCTCGGGCATAAACTGGCCTTGTATCGAAGATTCTCATGGACAATCCTGCGAATTGTGGCTTTGGAGACACTGAGACCTTTTGCAATTGACCTCATTGATTTCTGGGAAGTCTCAATGACATTCTGAACTTGTTAAATAAACTCGGGTTCCAATGCTGTCATAGCGTTGCTGGTGGTTTTTACGTTTAGCAACATAAGAAATTTGGACATCATTGTCTTCTAACTCTTTGCGAACTTTAAAAACAAAGGATCGGGGGACTTTAAGCAATTGTGCAATTTTAAAATCACTGTGTTTTGCCATTATTTCAATTATTACAGCATATTTTTTCATTTCCTGTGTTAGTTTATTATCTCCATGATTGATTGTATATAAAAAAGTTAAGTTAATGTACAGGAAAGAATTGGAAAAATAAGTGATATTCTCAAACATTAGACACACCCTTATAAGGTTAAAAATATCGAAAAGTAAAAACCATTGGATTTCACAAGGTTGTTGATAATGCTCAATAAAAAGAGCAGGATATTATATTAATCAATTTAAGTAAACAAAATTAATATTAGTCGCTACAATAAATCTGCTGTTTCAATCTTAAAAACTTTCATTAAGCAACAATAAACCTTACACGATACCAGTAGAAAAAATAAAAAAACAAAAAGAAAATATTTTGGAAGGCTTTTCTTAAAATTAATAATTTCTATATCGTGCGTCTAGACATGTGTGTTAACTTTAAGAAAGAGGAAATTAGTTTATTCGGCAGTTACCAGATGTAATGAAGGTAGTCTTCGTTACTGTAATTATTATGTCAGGACGACTACACAGTTTAAATGACAGGAAATAAGGAATAAACTAAGAAAAAAGCGAATGCTAAAGGTGAAGAGAACGAGGCGTATTTCAGCTGTCTGTGGTTGGTTTCCATGTTAACGAGTTCATATGATCCAGACATTTATTCGCGTAGTTTCGTTTAAAATAATCATGGTTGGATGTGGTAAGAAAAAAATTAGAATAAATAAAAGGTTAAATATAAGGATTTCATTTTATTATCAGACGCCTGAGATTCTAAATTTAATATAATAATAATACATTTAATCTACACTATAAATATTTTATAACAGCCCTCAGTACAAATGAAATAGTTAAAATCATACAAAAATGAAATCTCTCTCTCTCTCTCTCTCTCTCTCTCTCTATATATATATATATATATATATATATATATATATATATATATATATATATATATATATATATATATATATAACGTGAAATAAGTCACAAATTTAAGATCAAGTGAATTATCCTGTCAGATATTACATTGAGGTAATACTTTCAGGATGCTCCTAGCCAAAAAGATAAAGCTCAATATTTAAATAATAGAGTAATATATAAGTTTAATTGTTAAAGTTATTTCTGTAAATAAAAATATAAACATATTTTTAAGTTAAGAATTTATTATTTGAAACACAGAATATACAGAGAGAAATTATGTTTATTTCTCTCTATATATTCCTTGTTTCAAACAATAAATTCTTAACTTAAAAATATGCTTATATTTTGATTTACAGAATTTAACTTAACCATTAAACTTTATATATATATATATATATATATATATATATATATATATATATATATATACGTTTTATTTTTTATTACCGTATTTTTCTGTTAAGTAGCCGAAACAACAATGTAACTTAACAGAAAGATACGGTAATAAAAAATAAAACGCATACTTGCTCTACAACAGTATTGAGCACTTTCTTCAGTTTTTATTAATTACCATCTCTACTAACTATATATATATATATATATATATATATATATATATATATATATATATATATATACACTAGCATGAATACTCGGTATTACCAGGGTGGACATGGAATTAGTTTTGGACAGAGTTGCTATACTAAGGATATTGAGAAACTCCCCCAGGAAAGAATGAAAGAAGTAGGTGACAACCTGCCCCCCCCCCACAAAAATTAATCAAAACAACTTGTGCTTCAATAAAAGTAGCCACGTAGGCAGGCTCGAATCTGATACGCGAAAGAGGGAAAGAAGGGAAAAAGGAAAGTGGTAAATGCTTTTGCCAATCATACCACAACGACTTATGACGTCATGACCCTGAAAAAAAAAGTTTTATAGACATGAACGCGTACATAACATGCAAAAAATGGCGTCGCAAAAAGTGCCCCCCCCCATTGCAAAAAATGATCCAGTTGACCACAATAGAATTAATCTATTTCTAATTCTCAAATATTCTACGCCCGAAAAATCACTCTTTCAGATGGTACCGGTTTTGACCCGGTCCGATGCGGCTGACGAAAGCTTTAGCGGATATACAAACATACACACAAACACACGAACTGACGTTTGAGACATATAATAGAATATCCAACAACAGAGGAAATTATTCTAAACCGGATTATAAAAAAAATCAATAATAATTCCAAATAAATTAAATTAAGTATATTATCAATGTAAATCAATTTTAAATAACAATCTTAAATAGAACACTTAAAACAATTATCTTGCTTTAAATAGTAACTAACTTACAGCTATTTAGTAAAATCGATTTTCCTTAATGTAATATGTAAATGAGGTTACCTCTTAATCGTATATTTTGTCAAGAATCATACTATATTTAGAAATAAATGAAATAGGAAAGGAATGGACCTTTTGTATATAATCATCAAATTGTGAACAAAGAAACAAACAGACAGGAACACAAATTTATATATGTTGTTTTGGTGACATTTTCTCAATTATATTTCAACCTTTCTGTATACCAATCCATTTTGCTTAGAAGCTCAACATATGTTAAATCTAACAAAAGAGCATATATCTAAAAGAATAACAGTATAGTTACATTCCAAGATCACAATATTTATTTTTCATGCAAAACACCTCCTCCAGCATGTTTAAATTTGGGTACATTTTTACAAATCCGTTTCGTTATGCAGAAAGAAACGGTTATTATTATGTCAATACCGTCTCTTTTCGTGCGTCTACTCTTCAGAAAAATAAGAAATTATTTGGTAAGATAGAAAAATGTGCATGAGAATATAATGCTGCAAAGCGAAAACAAATTCATAGAAGATTCAACATCGTGTGTTTGTTCCGGATGTCACCTTTGTTCGTATTGTAAAGCTGGTCAGTGTTTTGCATTGTTTTTAATTCTACAAAGAAATTAACTATTATTATTATTATTATTATTATTATTATTATTATTATTATTATTATTAATAGTAGTAGTAGTAGTAGTATCATTATTACAATATTTATCGAATAATTTTTCTGAAATTTATTAACTCGAATTATTAAAAGGATGGAAATACTAAAACTGCAAACTAATTGGATGGAAATTAATTCTTTAAATTGTTTTCCTTATACGGTAAGATTGTTTGGAAATTTACTAAAATTAATAAGATGTCTATATATATATATATATATATATATATATATATATATATATATATATATATATATATACATACATATATATATATATATATATATACTTCATTTAATCACATAAATTAATATACGAAAGTATAAATTTATGCGTAAACTTTAAGTATTTACTTCAACAGTGCTCAATACGTAGGTAAAGCTAGGTAGTAAGTCATAAAATATATATAGCAATTAAGCTACACAGAATATTCCGCGTTTCATTCATGCTAGGATTCATCAGGCTTATGCGAGAAGTTGTGGAAGTTTCGCGTTTTTATAAACGCACATCTATTGAGTTTTTAGTTAGCCAATCAGCTTTCTAGTTTCCACTGCACCATTTCAGGCACTTACAGGACAAAAGCCCAGTTTACCTCCGGTTCACCCCTTCCTTTGTGAGTGCTATTTTAGCGGGGAGCGTAGATATCTAGCGTTCTGACCTATTTTAAACTAGGTTAAATGTGTTTTTTATGTTAGTTTATATATAATATATATATATACATATATATATATATATATATATATATTAATTGTCTGTATTTTTGAGATGAGGTGTTTACATTGATTGAGATTGTCGGACTGACTTCCTCATCTTGGTTGTTATAGTCACAACGTTTCGGCCGTTAAATTAATTAACAATAACAATAGAAAATAAATAAACAAATAAAATAAACATACATATACATAAATTATCATATATATATATATATATATATGATAATTTATGTATATGTATGTTTATTTTATTTATTAATTTTCTATTGTTATTATTAATTTTAAAGTTATTTTTATCGCTATCCTAGAGTAAAGTTTATTTTGTGAACAAAGTTGTTCGCTATTTCTCTCTTACACTTTAATAGATCTTAGGGTTCTTTAAAATATAGGATAGAAAATTTTATGATTCAGTAATTGTTCATAGACCAACAAATTTTAAGCCAAAACATAGATGACTTAAACTGTAAGCTATAAAATTATCATATTTAATTGAGCATTCATATATTGTTTTAACAAAAACCAAGACATCAAAGAATGTGTTGATAGCAACAATTAGTGTATTTCATCGTTAGTTAAAATTGTTTAAAGACTCTCTCTCTCTCTCTCTATATATATATATATATATATATACATATATATATATATATATATATATATATATATATAATGTACATATATACATACATATGTTTAGTTCTTGCCAAATTTATGGAAAATTATTATAAATTATTACCTCATATTTCTAATTAATACAATTTGTGATTTCCATTAGATTTTCATTCAATTCATATTTTATAATTGTTCAATATGTGCTAAGCAAAACAATTACATCCGTTGTCACTTTTTTAAAATTTATTATTGATTAATTTATTTATTTAAGTTATTTATTTCATTTGTTACTTTTTGTATTTTTATCCTGAAAGCTAATAAATGCTGATTATTATTTAACTTTCATTTACTTAGTCGGGTTTTAGACGGGATAATAAATATTTATTTCTATGCAAACAGCATTGTACGAGTTCTTGCCGTTTATTGAATAAATTTTCCTTAGATGCTACTATACGATAAGCTTAAAGGTTGCAGAGGTTGCAACGCTCAGATTTGTTAGGTGCATATTTCTTAGTCTTTCCTAATATTTTCCATTTTTATTTGCATTCTATGTTATTTCTTCATAGTTCCCACATAGCTAAAGATGTTGATTGATTATTAGTTTCCTCATTTTTTTTATTTTAAATAATGCTATATGGTTGCGGAATCTGTCCTTTAACTGAGAACCGTCGACCCTATATACATATTTTAATTGATTTAACATGTATATACTCAGTCAGAATAAGTCATTTAACACCCAAGGAACATTCATTTTTGTTTCTACAGTTACAGAGAGTTTGTACTAAAATACGTTATGAATATAATAGTTATATACTTTGTATGGTTTGAATATTTAGATTACTATCCTAATCTTGAATGTTATACCCATAACGTTTCGGCCGATGCAACCTTTTTACCTACATCAAACGCGTTTTGTTGAACTCGGGAATCTAAATGTCAAACTCATAAATCTGTAGGGATTTTTGAACAAAATTGTTTATTTAACACATGAGGGTAGCTTGCTCTTATTACGTCAGCCATGACTGAGTAGAAGTCTTAAGTAATTCATAATTGTATTCTTACTATCGCCCGTACTAAGGATTGAACCTTCAACTGCCAGAAGGTTGTCACTTAGAAGTGATTATAACTTAGCACTTATATGCATTGCGCCACGGGTCCCTTGAGAAACACTGATCCAAATGATACAAATTATCAATCCTCTTATTGTAATTCCGAAACATAATATCCCAACAGACTACTGTTCAGAGAATTTTTTTATATCTCCAAGATGAAAAATATAATTTAAAAAAGCAGAAACCGCATGAAAAAAATGTGAATTGAAAGCTTGCTATTTAAAGGTAATTAAATGCTTCTTTTAAAAGAAAAAACACATTTCGTTTTTGGCTCTCTTAAATTTTAAATTTTAATATTCATTTTAAAACGATATTAAAGAAAAGTGCCATCCAATTTCTTATAGTTACATACTGTTTTAGTACGAAATTGATTTTTAATGGTTTTCCTACTATAACTAGACTTATAACTGCCCCATTAAACAAAGTGTATTCTTTTGTGTTTGTTTTGTTCTTCTTTATATGTTTTATTTTCGTAAAGTCAACTGGATTGACATTTTTTTTTTAATTTTTCAAATTTTCAATTTCTATTCTAGATTGTCAACGAATGAACGGTCAAGATTTTCGATTCTTGATCGATTTGGCCGGATTTGGACGCTTAAAATCCAATCAGATTATGGAATTCACTATTGAAGCCATTCAGCATTTGGGGCAGAAACATTTGAATTCTTTCTTCGGTATCCATTTTGGTTTCATCCCAAACCAAGGTGTTGTCAAAATACCATCGATGATGAACCTAACAGCAGTCTTGGAAAGGTTTGACCATTTACAATTTCCGGGTCCGCAGGGAATTATATCATCGTTTCTTTTGCATCCGGAACGATTTAAATTGATCGAAAAGAAGAAGAAAATGATCGTCGTATTTGTTGACGAATCTTCCGAGCCTTTAGAAGAACTAAAAGCCGTGACGGACAAATTTCGTTCGAAGGATAAGTACGCATCCATCTTTATTGTTTCCATGGGAACAATCGTGAGAAAAGAACGTGCGAAACAAATTGCCTCTGACCCAAGTCTTTACCTTCACATTCCAAATGTCAGCGAAATCAAAGATAGTTATGAAGATTTTATTGATCTTTTATGCAATCCGCAAGATTATAACTGAAGTACGTTTCATCTGTTGCAATTTATGCGCTTGAATGGGTCAAAGTTTATTTTAAGCAAGTTCAGATTTCAACCTAGTTAAAAAGAAACAACAAATAATCAGAAAAATCTTTATGATGTACATACTCGAAAATTCCAAGAAAAATCATGTACATTGATCATTATATATATATATATATATATATATATATATATATATATATATATATCCCCGAAATAGTGTTTCATGGTAAACAACTGATGCTCCCTTAAATTAACATTAGTACTATAGTAAATTAGTAAGTTGATGCATTGATTGCAGGTGATTAAATGACTTACTGACTAAATATTTTTCTAACGAATGCTAAAAGATATAAAATTAAATAAGTTTTTTTTATATAATTTTAAAGGATAAAAAACTTCCTAGAATATATATATATATATATATATATATATATATATATATATATATATATATATAATTATTTACTATAATAATTATTAAATACCAACAGACACTAGTATTTCATCCTTTCGGGAATCATCAGTGCAGGGTGTCACGATTAACACCAGTCAATAGATCCGAACCCAGCCCAGCGACAGAATATATATATATATATATATATATATATATATATATATATATATATATATATATATATATATGACAGAAAAGAATAAAGACAACCACAGAAACAACTTATTTCAATGAACATATAATTTATAGAACAAAAAGATAAATGATCACAAATTTAATAACTAATATTTGGTTAATACTCCCTTTTCTGTTTTTAATGATAGGGCTCTTCTAAGCATGGCATTGATCAGAGTTGATGAATATCATCTGGAGTAATTTTTTGCCATGTCTGGCGCAATAATGCTAAAAATTCAAGATTAGAATATGGTTTCTTTTTCTTTTTATTAAGGTTCCAATCTAATGTGTCCCAAAAGTTTTCAATTGGGTTCATATCCAGGGACAGACTTGGCCATGGACGTTTATTAATCCCATATTGATTCAACCAATGTTGTGTCGCCCTAGCAGAGTGACAAGATGCTCCGTCTTCTATAAATAGGGAGTTAACTGATTCATTTTACCACTTGAGAATATTGGTAGGAGTCCTTCATGGAATATTGAAACATATTTAGCAGAATTTATATTTCCTTTGCCTTCCACCAGATATTGAGCGACCATCACTCGAAATTGCTCCGCCATATCATAACTGAGAAACCCCCATGTTTTAGCGTTGGCTGCAGTTTTTTTTTCTAAATCAAACTCTTATTGGGCGAGCCTCCATATCCATACTCTTTTTGTTTTTACTTGAAATAATTTCAGCGAACCGAAATTAAAACGAAATCTGAGGCGATAACTACTTAAATGAATTTTTATATAAACTACACATACCATAATCGAATATTCCTCAAGCACAAAGTAACGGAAAACATTAAAATATGTTTATAAATATTCCTTACGTTGACGGAACTCTCTTAAATTGTTAACATAGAATGCTCAGGTGCCCCTCCTTCAAATTGAAAACGGGGCTCTCCATTTCAAAGTTGCTGCCATTTTGATTTTTTTTAAAACCGGTTCGTGAATTAAAAAAAACATCTTTTTACAAACTACTTAAAAATACAAACCAATGAACTTTTCTAATATAAAAATAACTTTTATTGACTATGGTAACATTTATTTCTTGTATATTTATATTATTATATATATAACATTTTCTCTTTGTAAGGAAACATCATTTTGTTGGTCACTCTTGGCTACGAATTGAAACAAAGTTGATATAAAAAAATATATTTTCGCGAAAATTATCTTTACTTTCATCATATTTTATTAGGGTAAAATTTTTGAGTATCAAAACCTATCTCTTTACAACCCCCTCCTTTTCATAACCTATCATATTTTCATCAATCACAGTCCATTTTCTGTAGGCTGTTTTTGAACCCAGTCAACGACGGGTACTTCTGCTAGTATATATATATATATATATATATATATATATATATATATATATATATATATATATCAGCAAAATTCAAACGATAAGAAAAGATTATTAAAAAACTTTTCAAAATCGAAAATGCAGAAATATGATGTATTTATTTCGTATTCCTTGTTTTGAATAAAATATTGGAAATTTAATTCCACAATATCTTAACTTTTTCTACTAAAGTGGTAGTAGGAAGGCAGGCTCGAACCCGTAACGCAAAGAAGGAGAAGAACGGGGTAAAACCTAACGTTTATCCTGTTACAACCACCGACAAGCCGGAAGCGACATTCTTTAAAATTAAGGCTAGACAATGGCCAGTGACTCCCTGTCTGAGAGTACATCTTTCAAACTGCTTGGCCTAACGTTCACAGGAAACATGAGTTGGAACAATTATATTGAAAACATTGCCAGGGCCGCTGCGAAAAAGGTAGGCTCTCTCTATCGTGCTAGAAAACTACTGACACCTGAAAGAATCCTGTACCTCAATAAGGCCACCATTCGCCCATGTATGGAGTATTGTTGTCATATTAATGGTGAATGCTCTGACGAACTGCAGACACTTGTGCCCCCACGACGTAGACACCCTCGACAAACCCGACAGGCAGCTAAATCCCACCCCCACACAGTAGAGATCCCTAGATGTAAAAGATCTTTCTACTCCAGTAGTTTCTTTCCCAGAACCGCTAGACTCTGGAATTCCATTCCAGGTCCCTGCTTCCCCAACTGTACTGACATGCAGAAGTTCAAGTGTAACGTGAACCGACATCTTGCTTCTCAAATCCCAACATAGTGCCCCAGTAGTTGCTGCCCCTGATAGTAGCCCCCTACACCAAAGTGGCAGTGTGCCTTGTTTTGGGTGAAAATGTAATAAAAAAAAATAATTAAAAAAATCTAAAGGAGAGGATAATTTAAAAAATATCAGTGAAAAAAGTGACCCCCTCCCCTGTAGAAAAGTGCCTAATTGAAGGGGAAGATATTAATTTTTTTAGCCAATTTTTCGATATTTGTCATATGAAAGATCGAACTTTAAAACCATACTGATCTTGGTAAAATCCGTCGTCTCTATTGAAAGTTTAAGGCAGACATGCAAACATACATACATACATACATACATTTATATATTGGTAACTAAAAATTTTCGACCCAAACTGATGAAATAGCTTGCCCTATCTCTGAATACCCTTTATGTAAAATTTCAAATATTTAGACCAGAAATTGTCTGAGTAATTTGGAAGAGACTGCAAAGGTAATTTTTTTAAACTTTGACCCCTATTATGACCCCTGAAAATTTATTCTTTTGGGCTCAAATCGAGTTATTAAGTTAGATCCATGTCCAAGGAACCTATATCTAAAATTTCAAGTGCGTAGACCAAAAATTGTCGGAGGAGTTTGGTAGAGTTCTCAAAAGTCAAATCGTTGAACTTTGACCCCTTAATCGCCAAATTTCTGGCCAAAAACCGATCACAACGATTTTCCCAAATCTCAGTACCCTGTATATCAAATTTCAAGTCTGTAGACTAAAAATTGACAGAGTTATTGCGTAGGGAAATGTACACAGACACACAGATACACAGATACACAGACATGTTCACTTTTATAGATAGATAGATAGATAGATAGATAGATAGATAGATTAAACAAAAATACATACGCATACATAAATATATATGGAAACAATTTTGTGTTCCCTGTAAACGTTTTACGCAAATATTATGCAAGGATACATCATGTAGAATATCTGCATGAATATAATTACACGTAATAGTTAACTGAAGATGATCATCCCATAAGAAAACCGAAAAAAACTAATATGGAATTAATTAAAGTGAATGTTTAAAAGAATATACAAATAACCTAGATCTTTTGCTAGAGAATGCAATTCCACAAGCCATATATAAGAAAATTGTATTTTCTTTTTTAATAAATAGAAAATAAGGGTTTTAATATGAATATCAATAAACACAAAAGAAAAACGAATTTATGGGAGTAAAGGAGAGATATATATATATAGTTTTAATTTTTGCCATAACTTTAGCTTTTTTAATAATAAATCGTATGTATTACAAAGCTACTTTTGACCTCGGTAGTCCCAATTGAGTTGTCTCTCTTTAAGAATTAAATATGGCGGATCAACATACAGCGTTATACTAATAGAATTTGATTTTCTTAGTTTAAAAAATTACTTGATCAATATACATGAGTTTTTTTGGAATATGAAATTTTCATTCCATAACTGGTACATGCATCATAACGATTTTTCTTTATTTCTGATTTTTAATGAGGTTGCACCAAGGACTTATTTTTATATTGTTTTTGTGATATCCAAAAAAGATACAGCCAATGAAGTATGTTTTTAAAATCATACTTTAAATAAATATTGTTTTCTTTTTATAATACAACAATTATTACAGGTCAAAATTTTAGTATATATTAAATATTAAATAGTTTTTAACGAAAATACGTAATTAAAGCAAAATAAATCAAAATAATTTCACCTATTTCCGACGCTATTGTTAATGTTTACCCATTCATTTATTTTTTTATTATCGTTTATGTTTGAATTCAATCTTTGAAACATGATGTAACTCATGACGTGACTATGACGTGATACTAAAAGCTATACTTATTTTTTTCCAAGTAACGTTTTAATGAAATGCTGGCAGAACATTGCATATATATTAGTGACATTTATTGGATGTTTTTACTAGTATTTTATTTAATTTGCGATTTTTGAGTGATTATCAAGGCTCCAAACTGGCACACCACCAATTTTTTATTCATTTTAGCCCGACAGAATTTACACTACATTTGTTTTTTTTAACAAAAAACATTTAAAAATAAGTTAAGACACATAAGAGGAATTATCCAAGTAGATAGAAGAGTAACTTAGCTTGATTTTCATAACATTTATTTGGATACTTGTGCACTTTTGCCATCATGTTGAAATAATAACGTTATTATTTTGAAAGCCATTTTAACATTGGGAGGGAAGGGTGGTTTGGAATTATTCTATGCTTCTTTTAATTTGGGTAGCAGGGTTGTCATCGCATTACATTTCAATTTTAGCAGGTTAGTAATGTCTAAAAAACAGGAATCTAGGAATAAATATTAAAGCGTAGATCTTCACGTAAAGAATGTGTTACATAAAGGTGCTTTAGTCATTTAGCGACTTAAAATAAACTGCTTGTCAGAGTTATATATGTCGAGACGGCAAAAAATTTAAAAAAAAAAAGATATCCTAAAGCTTGAATTTAACCTGAAAAAACTATTACAAAAATAGTGTGGTGGCAAAAGTACACAAGCACCTTTATTTGTTGTATATTTATTGCACTACTTTTTTTGTTTTGTTGGCTTTTGTAATAAATGCACAGCAACAGTTCGTTAAGTAAGAGATAGCTGCAAAGAAAAACAAGAGAATAAAATGATGTTTGGAAATTTCTACCTAAGTAAATTCTGTACAGAACGAATAAAACACCAATGAATTCTGACAACCATGAGTTGTTTTCTTTCTCATCCAATTCATCCACGGAACCATTTTCATCTGCTTTATTTGTAAATTGTTTATATTTTGTAACGAATTTAGGGAGACTCGTCCACAGGATACTTTTTATTTTTACTTCAAAATTGTTAAATCGTTAAAAAATGAAATTTATTTATCAATTTTATCAAAAATTCTACTCCCGTTATTCAAGAATCTTTTTAAGCTTTTGTTTATTGTTGCTTAGTCTGGTCTTAGACAGGAGAGTACATATGTGGCTCTATGCAAACAATTTTGAACCACTTCCTGCGTTTTGTTTAGTAGGTTAGTATTAGATATGGTATCATTTTAGGGTGCAAAGGTTGTATTTCTTAGATTTACTTGGTTTATATTTTCTTGTTCTATCTAATGTAGACCATTTCAAGTTATATTTTTTAAAGACGAGATGTTATGAACATTCACATGCTCCAATCTTTCGATGTGTGGAAATTTTCTTTGATTCAAAAATTGATTTTGATGTAATATTTTTGGTATACTAGAAGGGCGGTTATTTACTTCCTTCCCACTGCAGGAAAATGGGACACAAGGTGAAAAGGTGGTGAGAGTCAAGCCAGTGCACCTAAAGATGGAGCACTCTGGGCTAACAAAAATTGCCTGGGCAACCTCATCAGCATTCCCCAGTCAGGTCGCCTCAGGCAGTAAGCAATTAATTTACTCTATCCAGAAACCAAGTGGCAAGGCCTGGAAAGATGGACCTCAGGTGGATACCTCAGTCTGTCGGGATGATAATCGAAAATAGATCCTTAAATGGTATTTCTACCTTAGTCTCCTACAAATAAACTATGGCTGATAATAACGAACCAATCAGATGCCAGAATCAATTTATAAAATAGACTGAATTTCTTTAAATTCCTCACTTATAACTTTCCGTTTTGACACGAGATAACCACTGCACACTTTTGATCCTGACTGGATTAATTCTTTACCTGGAAAAGCTTCTCTGACTAGATTTTTGCTGCCATTTTTTTTTTTTTTTTTGCTTGGGACAACTACATTTTTTTTTCTATTTCAAGAATGACTCTGCACACAAGACACACGAGATGTGAGTATTTTATGTGTACCTCTTCACTCTAATAATATACGAGAAAAAATATCCTCAGAAATACGCTCTCTTCTTAAGCAACAAATATTAACCTGGTCTGTACTGTCAGCATTTCCTCATAAAGGTAGGCAGCCCAGTTGACAGGTAATAAACCCACACTACTTCCAAAAGTGAACAAGCAATCTGCTGTATCCCTCGGTTTGAAACAACTTTGCAGGGAACTGATTCAGACTCACTACAGATCCTCCTTGACTGTGCCAGAAGTATTAAGAATTTATCACTGTCAGTCCTCTTTTGTGAGAGGAGTATGACAAAATGAAGAATCTAGCTGGTGATTAATGTTTCTATCGTAAACTGAATATCAAAATCATTTGAATCATTTTAATTAGTTATTCTCATCTTCAAAGTTATTCGCACAATGTTTTGAATGCTGTAACCTCCGACCTCTTTCAGGTGTATCTTGTCGAACTTAGGAATCAGCACAGAATTTTGAATGGAATCCTATATTCAATCCACGGAACTTATCTTGTTTCATCAGCCATAACTAGATAGATGTCTTAAGTAAGTCACAATTGTATTCTTCTTATAGCATCTCAATTGTAAAATGTAAAATAAATGTGGCAGCTGTACTTTTGGTATTAGCTTTTGGTGTATTTCGAATATATGTTTACTACATGATCTGTGAAATAAAATAACGTATATTCTGACAATCAGATGGGTGACCATTTGGGAATACCAGGCACTATATGTAAGTACATGTCGATACCTCCCTGCTAGAACTGCAAAAAAAAAAAAACAACTAATGTCATCATCTCTGATTGGGAATTGCTTGTGAACTTGATATTTCCTTGAATCTTCCTTCTTCGGAGAACGCCAGTTCAACCCACCTAGTATGAGTGCTGCTGCTGAGGCAGTTATTTCTATTTATTAAATACTAGCAGGGTTATCCAGTGTTACTGGGATGCATGGTTAACAAAATAGAAGTCTTTAAAGTATATGCAACATCTTTTAACATCCCAATATTTTTTTCACTCTTTTTCACCCCAAACAAGGCATATTGCCACTTGCAACGTAAGTGGCTAGTGTTTGTTTATATTACATTTAAACTTCAGCAGATTAGTACAGCCAGGGAAGTAGGAAACAGGGAGGGAATTCTAAAGTCTAGCAATCTGAAGGAAGAAACTATTAGAGTAGAAGGCATTCCGGCATCTAGGAACCTCAACATTTGAAAGGGTGGAATTTTGCTGCTTGTCAGGTTAATCAGGAGTATGAACGTCGAAGGGGCACAAGTGCTATGAGTTCATCAGAGCAAATGCCATTAAAATACTTGTAAAAATAGGCACAGAGATCATACATTGCGACGAGGGGACAGAGGTTGGAGCTTTGCCGACAGTGTGAAACTTATTAGATTTGAGATCGTTTCTTGAATCCTATCTAAGAGTGAAAGACAAGTGGTAGATGAACTAGCCCAGATATGTCAACAATACTCGATGCATGGGCGAACTGTAACTTTGTAAAGATATAAGACCTCTCTCTCTCTCTCTCTCTCTCTCTCTCTCTCTCTCTCTCTCTCTCTCTCTCTCTCTATTGATTTCTCTCTGGCAACTGGTACAATATAATAGGAAACAAAAAGAATTTTTTTTTTATTTCAGCGTTGTTTTTGAAACAATTACCAATAAGAAATATAAAAAGAAAGCATTTCTGACTCACTCTCTGTATTAATATGATACCTGGTAATATCAGCATTTTCATTTTCGCATAACATGAGACTGAGTTCAGTGATGTAAGGTTTATAATTATAACTTGTGCAGTTTCTGACTTTTAACTTGACAAATAGATTAACGGCTTTCCTTCATATATTAGATAAAGCATGCACAATGTTTATTGATAAGAATATTATTTACATTAATAAATATAAACATAGAATAATTTTAATAAAGAAAAACCATATACAATTTGAGAGTATACATTTATTCCCAGATGACTTTTTATAGCACAACACGTAATTAGGTAGGTGGGTGGTAGGTAGGTAGGTATTATTATTATTTGCTCTATTAAAAAAAGCTATCTAATGGCTTTAACAGAACAATATTTTTCGTACATTCGTTTGGTGATATTAACATGGCTTGATGGTCTGTTTAATTAATTAGAGGATTAAAGCAGAGACAAAAGATAATATAAAAATTTTTTTCATTCATCATCATCATCAGCAGCGGCACCAACAGCAACAGCAGCACCAGAAGCACAAACAGAAAGGTGATAATCGCTCAGTGGTTAACGACACAGACTGACGGCCTAAGTGTATTAAACTCGAATACAGTTTTTGCCACAGGACCACTTTCCTTTAGAATGTTGGCAACCTTCATATGGTACCTCGCATAAATACTTAATGTCTTTCTAGAAAGAATTCTAACTAAAAAGATATGGGTGAAATGAATACCAGCAACAACAAAAAATCATCTGATTCATTTTAAATGAATGAATGATGGACGACGACGACGACGACGACAACAACAACAACAACAACAACAACAACAACAACAAAAAATGAGAGAGGTGATGGTGGCTCAGTGGGTAACAACACATACTGATAATCTAAGGGTGCCAAGTTCGAACCCAGTTCGTTCCACAGAAACACTTTCACTTAGGAACGTTTGCAACCTTCATGTGATCCCTCCCATAAGCATCTGATATTATTCTAGAAAGAATTCCTAATAGAATGATTTTGTGGAAACAAATGGCAACAAAATTTCATCATGAATAATGCTAAACAAACAAACAACAAACAGTGGTTTAACGTCAATTTTATAAGATAGTGTTTGCCGGTTTTTAGTAATTGACTTCCAAGCTAACCTATTCCTAACCAGGTCTTCATTTGTCCCTCTTTTCTCTCAAATCCATCCTTATCACTACTTTAAATATTTCCTTGGCCTTCTCTTATCAACTGACCCTGCTATCTCAACTGTTCTACATCTACTAAATCAAGCATTCTTATACACTCTTTCAATGTGACCAAACCAACACACTTTCCTGTGCACATCTCTCTGTACTGTCCAGATTTAATCTTCCTCTAAGGTCATCAGATCTAGGTCTATCTTTTAGATTCACATTACACATCCATCATATCAGTCTCATATCATTTCTCTCCATGCAACACATGTCCACAATTCTCTCTGGCAAGGTTTCACTTCCATACATAATCAGACGGCATACACACGCCTGATAAACTCTTCCCTTGACAACACTGTGCTAGTTTGTAATGGCAGAAGTTCCCTAAACTTACTCCATCCATTCCTAATTCTTGTAATCATACCAGCACTTATTCCACCCTATTATAGTTATATCATTAAGGTAACAAAAATCCTTGACAACCTCAATGTACCTAACCCTAACCCAGGGTAGCTGTTCTGTACAGGTCCTGGACTTTATAATTTTGCAAGCAAAGAGCAAAAGATCTTTCTCGTGTTGTCACAAAAAGATTATGTGCTGGAATACTAATATTTTTATGGAGCAACTCTGGTTTTTGATTGGTTGCTAGCAGAACGTGGCTGCATTTGATTCGGAATTTCTTGTGTATACAATGCTTACATGTACAACAAAAAATCGAGTTGCGTCTGACTTCTTTTCTACAAATTAAGCAGGAGAAAATTTTCTCTTTTTAATAGCCTTTGCACCCTACCAGCTGCTGATCATCATTTTGATCTGTATAACATTCACCTTCAGTCCTTTATTTTCTGTAGCATTCTTCCATGTCTTCAACTTTGCAAATATGTCATTCATTGTTTCACAGGCAAGTATTAAGTCACAGGCAAGTATTAAGTCACAGGCAAATATTAAGTCATCAGTAGAGTATGAAGTCATAAACACAGTATCAAGTCATCAGCATAGTATCAAGTCATACATATAGTATCAAGTCATCAACAGGTATCAAGTCATCAACACAGTATCAAGTCATCAGCATAGTATCAAGTCATCAGCATAATATCAAGTCATCAACATAATATAAAGTCATTAGCATAGAATCAAGTCATCAGCATAATATGAAGTCATCAACATAATATGAAGTCATCAGCATAGTATCAAATCATCAACATAGTATCAAGTCATCCATATAGTATCAAGTCATCAACATAATATTAATTCATCCATATAGTATAAAGTCATCAATATAGTATCAAGTATCAACACAGTACCTAGTCATCAACATGGTATCAAGTTATCAACACAATATCAAGTCATCAGCATAGTATCAAGTCATCAGCATAACATGAAGTCATCAACATAGTATCAAGTCATCAACACAATATCAAGTCATCAGCATAGTATCAAGTCATCAGCATAGCATGAAGTCATCAACATGGTATCAAGTCATCAACACAATATCAAGTCATCAGCATAGTATCAAGTCATCAGCATAGCATGAAGTCATCAACATAGTATCAAGTTATCAACACAATATCAAGTCATCAGCATAGTATCAAGTCATCAGCATAGAATGAAGTCATCAACATGGTATCAAGTTATCAACACAATATCAAGTCATCAGCATAGTATCAAGTCATCAGCATAACATGAAGTCATCAACATAGTATCAAGTCATCAACACAATATCAAGTCATCAGCATAGTATCAAGTCATCAGCATAGCATGAAGTCATCAACATGGTATCAAGTCATCAACACAATATCAAGTCATCAGCATAGTATCAAGTCATCAGCATAGCATGAAGTCATCAACATAGTATCAAGTCATCAACACAATATCAAGTCATCAGCATAGTATCAAGTCATCAGCATAGCATGAAGTCATCAACATGGTATCAAGTCATCAACACAATATCAAGTCATCAGCATAGTATCAAGTCATCAGCATAGCATGAAGTCATCAACATAGTATCAAGTCATCAACACAATATCAAGTCATCAGCATAGTATCAAGTCATCAGCGTACAGCATCTCTACTCAACAACCCGTATGAAACTCTCTAGACAATGCTTATGAAACACAACTGAAAGCAACGAACTCAATCCTGATGTGCTCCCTCCCATAAAGCTGTCACTAAATGTGCTGTTTTCTAATATATATGCTAGCAGGCTGACCGGTGATGGCCGGTCATAATTTATGCATAAATATTATATTTTAATTAATGCAGAATTCTTATTTATTATAAACAGAAATACAGTAGGTATTAACTCTTATGTTAAATTCCTTTAAAGAATGTAATAAAAATACCTGAAACATGTGCATGAAAGTATTATATATTTTCTAAACAGTTCACTTCTTTTAAGTAAAAAAAATAAATAAATAAATACTCTAGCTGAGATCGAAACCAAAACCCAAAGACTCAAGTCAAGTATGATAGCTTGACACGATCTTTAAAAGGTGTTTTCAAACATACTTATTCTTAGCATATGGAATCTGTCATGTGAACGATTCATATATGCGCATTCGTGAAACAGTTGACAGATAAAAATCTGATTACCCACACGTACGAATTTTTCACTTTGGACCCCTTAGTAGCCGTTTTTTTTTCTGGATGAAAACGGATTAAAAGTTTTTCACATGTCTGAATACCAAATTTCAAGTGTGTAGATCACAAATTCGTTGAGTGTTTAAGTTGAGAATTGTCATCACACAGTATCCTGTCGAACAATAAATTAATGTCAAATATATTTTTACAGTCTTTAATTGTTTTTCGATGGCAAGCTCTATTTCCATCTTGGTTGTATTGAGTTTTTTTATTTATTTATTTAGATAGCTAGATAGATAAAATTAAACACAAGGCCTTAAAATTGTGAGACATTGGAATGTGTGGTCATTTCTAGACTACGTCCCTACTTGTACGAGGGTCAAGTAAGATTTCTTTATTCTTTATGCCAAGATTGGATGTAACAGGAGATCGGCTTTTAATCAGGGGAAGATGGAAGCGCTCGGAATTGTTTCAAAATTTCCCATATTCAGTCGACATTCCCTGGTGATGATGTTTCAGGTGACCACCAATAAACCAACCCTAAAGGAAGAGGTAATGCTTAGGAGGATGGGTTCCTATGTCTAAACAGAACCATACTTTAGGAAGGCCACGTCCATTTCTCCTCCGTTCAACCTCTTTCCCACATCAAAGAGACTGTAGCAGTCACCACA
>NC_136490.1:151541327-151668827 GCF_053919585.1 Euprymna scolopes
ATTATTAATTTTAACAAATAAATGTTTATTTTGCAAAATCTTTGCGTTGTAATTTTTCTTTTAAACGTATAACATACATATTTCATTTTAAAATTTAAACAACACTTATAATTATGAGGTGAGTTTCAATTAATGTGGCGCAATTCTAGAGGTTGGAGGTTCAATTTGCAGTGTGGGCGATATTAAAAATACAATTGTAAATTACTTCAGTTTTCTACCATGTCATGGCTGACGGAACGAGAACATGTATTGAAATTCGCAAATGCGTAGAGCACTTTTGCCATTGCATTTCAGGAGTTGTATTGAACCATTCTTCTTTCCTCTTTTATTCAAACGTGATTATCACGAGAGGCACCAAATTTCAAGATGTGAGAAATCCATTCAATGCTGCCAAGACTAGGCTTCTTTCCTTCAATCATTACAAGAAACCTTCTCTACCACCAATAGCAATGGCCAAGAACACATTACCTGAAAGTACTTCCTTTAAACTCCTCGGCCTAACGTTCACAGGGAACATGAATTGGAACAGATACATTGAGAGCATTGCCAAGGCTGCTGCAAAGAAGATGGGCTCTCTCTACCATGCTAGAAAGCTACTTATGCCTGGAAGTATCCTGTATCTCTATAAAGCCACCATTCGCCTATGTATGGAGTACTGTTGTCACATTTGGGTTGGTGCATCTGCTACTAGTCTCTCACTCATGGACAGGGTTACAAAAAAGAGTCGCCAACCTGACTCTGATACCCTCCAGACTCTGATACTTTTGTAAATAATTCAGACGAAGCAAAAAGAAGTGAAGTAAAATGATTATGTTGTGAAACAGATATTTGAATCGTTTTAAGCAAATTATCTTTGTCGTATAACTCATTAAATAATTTTTATTCATAACCATTCCAACTTTTTCGAACGTCCATCTTACATTTTGCCAGGAAGGCTAATTTAAGAAGTACTTTTTTCTTATTTCATATGTAATACTGAATTGATTTTAATGCAAATATGTTCATCATGTAATAATTTTAAAAAAGAAATATATATGATTATTCCGATTATCCTGGAGAGATGATTGATGACATGCACTGAATTGTGAAGCAAAAGTTGTGTAATCTCTACCACTCCTCTCTTAATCTTAAACCAAACCAACAACGGTAAATTTAAGGATACAATAAAAAATATATCATGTATTTTTTAATACTGGGCGCAGGTGATTTTTTAGCATAAAGCAGATATTGGCTATCCGACAACAATAATGGTGGAGAGATGGCTAAGTGTTTAATGACACCGACTGACAACCTCGGTGTGCCAAGTTCAAATCCACTTCTTTCCACAAAATCACTTTCACTTGTTGGCAATCTTTGTATGGTCCTTCCTATAAGTATGTGATGTCTTTCTAATGAAAATTATAACTAGAAAGATGCACGTTCGTACATCAGAGTGACAAGAACAATCCGGTAATCCTGGAGTTATGACGGATGGCAAGCACTGAACTCTGAAGCAAGGGTTGCACAATCTGTAACCCCGTCCTGTCCTGAATTGGCACTTGAGTCCAGTGGCAAGAAGTTCAGGATGACTAGAAACGATGCTGGGATAAGTGGATAGCTCATATTGCACCTGATATTCCCAAATGGTCACCCATTTTAGTATTGACCAGACTCAACAATGCTTAACTTTATGAACGAACTTTCTCTCCCCAATAAAACCTTTAAAACTTCCATTAGGTTTCTGTTGTGGAGACGCCCACCAATTAACATAGGTGGGTGAGTGAGATATATAAAGGTATCAATCACCAATACCGGGGGAGTCCGGCAACGACCGCCAAATAGGCAAGACGCCTATGTTGCCTCCAGTAAGACATGCAACACACCACCTGCCAGAATATCTCCAACTGAAGTATATCCGAAGACATATAAATATGCATATAACTTTTCTGCCTAATATATTATTGTTATACCTTTACTTTCCGTGTTCTTGTTAATTATTTGTGCAGACACAACAGTTTCCATACATGAGTTTCATTCGCACAAGTTAAACAGGTGATCGACAGTCTCACAACTATACAGGGAAAGATCCATGTAGGAAATCGACGGCTGAGCATGCATATAAAAAAGGCTTTCATTAATTGATCGTTTTTTTGATAGCTCACTGGCAACACCTGTTATATAGTCGGCCTATATAATTTATTGGTTTCAATTTTATTAAATGCATGCAAAACTATAAACATGTTCTCATTCTTTTGCCAGGTTTTTTTTTTTTAAATGAAAAAATGTAAACAAACTTGTGACTTAACAAGTTTGTTTACATTTTTTCGTTCATCAACTGATAGCATATGACAAGAGAGAGATCGGTCAGTATGTGGTGTGGGTTAGGATTAGGGTTAGGTTAAGAGAGAGATCGGTCAGTATGTGGTGTGGGTTAGGGTTAGGGTTAGGTTAAGAGAGAGATCGGTCAGTATGTGGTGTGGTGCCAGTGCAGGAAGACAGTAGAAATGTCATTCACTGCTCGAGTTGCTGGCTTTCTCTAACTTGTGTCTTTGTTTTCTTATGTCTTGGCAAGTGCTCGTCTGAGCTCCAATCTCTGGTCCCCCCTCGCCAATCTTTCACGAAAAACACCCGTCTAGCTGAAACCACTGTCATTAATTTTCCCCACTCTTTATCTGTGCCTAAATCAAAACGTAGATTCCATAAACAAAGCTTCTTTTTTAGAAGTGCACGCCTGTGGAACTCTCTTCTTTTTACCTGTTTCCCACCTGACTACAACTTGGATGTCTTCAAGTCCAACATAAACAAATTCCTGATGAACTGCTCCCTTAAGTAAGACACTTTATCAAATCTCCAATACTAACGATTACTACAATACTATCCCATTGATTACTGTACACGCAATAACCCTTATCCCCGAGTGGTTTTTGAACCTTCATAAGTGGTGACTTCCATGTAAAAAAAAAAGAATGTCTTATATTGGCATCAAATCTTGTATTGGAATGCTTTATTGTGTTCTTTGAAATGCTTATTGTCTTTGGTCGACATTCGATCGGAATGTAGGGTTGACATCATTGCTCAGTAATCAGCAATCTCTCTTTAGCATTGCATGTGTACACCATCCAATATTTTCTGGTATCACCAGTCACCTATTTGTTGCGTAGATATTTTGCTTGCTCCTGCATATTGTCATTCTGTGTTATGTAATTGGGCTGATAAGATTGCAAATTCAGTCGCAACAATGGTTACAGGTAATGCCATTCAGTTCAATAACAAGAATAAAGCAAATCAAAAAAGACAGTAGAAAATGGACTTTCATATTCGCTAACCTTGTATGGCATGTGTTCTTTAGAATTGTCTGATGTAATCCATGCTTCCTTTGTTCCAGCTCGTTTGACTCGTTTGTCTGTTCTCCACCAGTTCACTGTTTTGATGCCTCATTGTAATGCAGCTTTCTGTTCCAGTAGCTTCTTTCCAAGAACTGCAAGGTTGGATAATGTTATTCCTATCCACTGTTTTGATTCTACATAAAACCTTGGTCTTTTCAAGACTAAGATCAATAGACATCTTCAGTCTTTGTGATATTGTTTATGTTAGCTCTTTACATCAAATAGCTTCACACCTTGTCTGGAGCGATTTTCATTAAAAAATTCTCACTTTTCTTGTTTTCTCCTTTAGACCTCACACTCCATGTTTCAGACCAAGGGTGAAGATTTAATACGTCAGAATCTATCCATCTAGCACTTATTGTATAATAGTATTTGACCTTAAAATAGCATTTTTTTTAAGTTCCTTATATCAAGTGGCTACATGCCTTGTCTGGAGCGATTACAACGTCTGTTCATGTCTTTTCTGTACATTGATTTGCTTTAGTATTATTATATCTTGATTTTAATCTTTGTAAGAGGGCATAAAAGTGGTGAAAAACTTTTGTTCACAGAAATAATTTTATCAGTACATGGGTATTTAAATAAGTTATTATATAAAGGGCAGCTAAAACTTGAAAAATACACAATAAACAGACACAAACTTTGTATTTGTTTTAATGAACATAATCCCAGATGCATAATATCTAAAAAAAAAAAAAAAAAGAAGAAGAAGAATTATCTGGCGGTGAAATGGTGGTGTGTGAAAAGGGGGAACGGGAGAATGGACAAGAAAGAGATAAAAGTTATGTTACACTTTTGCCCAAGGCAATGCCAAGTGTCCATGCTAGTTTTTCATATTAGTAAAAAGAAAAGAAGAAAAAAAAAACCCAATAAACTTAAATACTTTCATTTAATGAAAAATTACTAAATTATTTTAATTAATAAAAACGATTGTTTGAATTTATTTAAACATTATTAAATTATTGGATTCATGTGATTGATACTTTGCTATGCAATAAATATTTAACTAGTACAAAAACATGTTTATTTTAGACAAAGACTGTCTATTCATCCAGTTTTCACAATTCTCCTTCCAATACAACTTTAAAGCCCACATCAATTATAAATAACTGTAGCCTGAGAATTGCTTATAGCCAAATAATAAAGCATGGGAACTGACGTGCTGTCATCCATAGAATTGATTGATTTTCAATTTGAATGATGGATTCTGGCTTTAGAACTGACTAATCAATATTAAATAATAGAATTCTCTTTTAAACTCTTTAAATATATTTTCTGTAGACATGGCCCATTAACCTCATCTGTCTTTTTCGTATTGTTCTTATTAGAGACCTTTCTGTGTTTGCCATTTCTAGTAGCTGTTGATTTGCTTTCTTTTCTGTCCGAGATATCCTCAAAATTCTCATCAAGAACCAAATTTCAGTTGCCTTCCTTGTGGTGTTGTTGACTGTTCAGCACTTACAACCGTATAAAGGAACAGACCACACATACATTCATAGCATTCTGACTTTGGTGTTCGTTTTAATGTTGCTGTTGGTCATGATTGATGACAATCTCTTGAAGACAATTTTAGCTGTGGCTATGCACCCTTGTATTTCAGCAGTGCACTTTCCATCAGATGACATCCAGTAGCCTAGATATTTGAATTTATCTTGTTTAAATGTTACACTGCGACTTTGGAGCTTGCATGTTGGAGCTTGGAAGTTCTTGGATATTGTCATGTTTCCCAAAGAAGCAGAGTGAGAAACATATGTGAACAGCCTCAACACCTGCGCAATGCCAGCAGTGATGAGCAACAATGAATTCATGAATGCATTGAGGGGGAGAGGTAGATGGAGAGCCATAGCCGCCAATGCTTGTGCCAAGCAGGACACCACTTGAATGAATGAAATATACTTTATGATTCAATGAAACGTGGTTTAAAATGTAAAGAAGGATAAAATGGAGAAGTGCAAGTGTTGTGTTGTTGGGTGGTTTTTATATGACTGTGTATATACAGTACTAGATATACATACGTGTGTATATAGTTGAATCATGATTCATTGAATGTGTATACGTCATCATCATCATCAGGACGGACTCCTTGCCCAGACCAATGTGACTCTTCCTCTCCAGAGTTTCCTGTCTTCCATCAGCTGCCTCAGATCTTCAGGTTCACAGTTAGCGTTGTGTGCTATTTGCTGGATGTACGTGGATCTAGGTTGTCTTTTGCTTGCGTGTCCGTGGCGTGGAGTCCATAGCAATACATCACTCACCAATTCATGCTTGCTCCTCAGACAATGACCAGCAAATCGTAGGCGTCTTTCTCTGATGGTATTAGATATGGCAGGTAGGTTGCCATAAAGTTGCTGCTTCGTGGGATGATTTTGCCAAGATATATTTAATACTGTTCATAGCATACGGTTGTATGTGCCATCTAGTTTTCTTTCCAATCTTTTGTTGAGTGTCTAGGTTGTAGCACCGTAAACAAGGACAGACTCTACCACTGGCCTGAAGAACTGCATATACGTGGCACTAATAAATGTTATGTTCTTATCATAAACGGACCATATGTATATATTTACGCTGTGTTGTGTAACAGACTGTTGTCCTTGTTCCTTAATTGTCTATTTTACGGCACATTATTCATCTCATCTAGTGGTGTTGGTGCGTGCGAGTCAGAACATATGATGACATGATGACATACCTGTTCCTGCTGTTGGCTGCCTCTGTCTTTTGGCCCTGCCTGGGGGATTCGTCAATCATCTTTGGGGGAGCTGGAACCTGTTGTAACAAAGACGCTTCAAAACGCACCCAAGACGAATTATTGTTTTTATATATATTTTTGTTCACTCCCAGGCATTTCGTCACAGCAGAACTGGAACGAATGACCATCTTTGGCTTGGGTTTCTCTACATCTCCATTCCGAGACCTCCTAGTCTCCCCATGAGAGAGACTTTTTTAACCCATCTTGCTCATTCAACATCTCCAATCTAACTCAATGATGCTTGCGCAAACTGGAACATGTGACATGCAACACATCACGTCTGGTCACATGTTGGGATACTTTCCGGTGCAAATTGACCAGGTTACAGAGTTTGACAAAGTGTAACAACCTGTCAAAGCATGGCTTCAAGTCTCTGTTGTAGACTCAACTTTAGATAGATAGATATTTATATAGACAGACAGAGGCAGCCAAGTCTGTTGCCAAGGTCGCTGGAAAGATGGTGGGATCCTTCTACCGCTCCAGAAGATATCTCACTACTGATGCAATTCTCTATCTATATAAAAGCCAAGTACGTCCAAGGATGGAATACTGTTGCCGTATCTGGGCAGGAGCTGCTAAAAACAGTCTATCCTGCCTTGACAGAGTACAAAATAGACTTTGTGGCTTAGTGGGGGATGCCCTTTTCTCTACCCTGCAACCTCTCTCCCACAGAAGAGATGTTGCGAGCCTATCCTTGTTTTATCGTTATTTCCATGGCAGGTGCTCCTCTGAACTCCAATCTCTGGTCCCCCCTCGCCAATCTTTCACGAAAAACACCCGTCTAGCTGAATCCACTGTGAAAAATTTCCCCCACTCTATAACTGTGTCTAAATCAAAACGCGAATTCCATGAACAAAGCTTCTTTCTTAGAACTGCACGCCTGTGGAACTCTGTTCCGTCTGCCTGCTTCCCACCGGACTACAACTTGGATGTGTTCAAGTCCAATGTTAACAAATTCCTAATGAACCGCCCCCTTAAGTAAACACTTCATCAAATCTCCACACTAACGTAATGCACTTGCAATAACCCTTATCCCTGAGTGGCTTCCGGTCCTTGATAAGTGGTGATCACTGTGTAAAAAAAAAAAAAAATAGCTAACTAGCTAGTTAGTTAGGTAGATAGATAAACAGATACATCGATAGATACACAGATAATTAGATAAACAGATAGACAGATAACAGATAATTTACTGCTAATTCCTTCCCCCCTTTTTTATCAAAATGTATGGCAAAAATATACATTTTCTATTTTTCTAGTTTAAATTAAAAGAACTGCATATGCCCACTCCACTGGCAATGAAAGCTGTCATACCATAATCTACTGTAAAAATAAAATCCTATGCCATGTGCTGCAAATCTTTTCATCATGTCGAAAGTACAACTTCATCATGGCCCTTTTTTTTTTTTTTTTACATAGGCATCACCACTTATCAAGGCCCAGAGGACACTCGAGGATAAGAGTTAAAGAATGTACAGTAAAAATTGGACAATTTAGTAATGGAAATTTGGTAAATTTGTTAACAAGTGGAATGGCTCATCAAGAACTTGTTTACATTAGACTTGAAGACAACCATATTGTAGTCAGCTGGAAAGCAGGAAAACGGAAGACAATTCCACAGGCGTGCAGTTCTAAGAAAGAAGCTTTGTTCATGGAATCTACGTTTAGGTTTAGGTACAGATAAAGAGTGGGGGGGGGAATTATTGATAGTGTTTACAGCTAGACGAGTGTTTTTTGTGAAAGTTTGGTGAGGAGGGGACCATAGATTGAAGATCAGTCGAACACTTTCCATTAAAATAACGATACAGTAGAGACAAACTCGCAACATCTCTTCTGTGGGAGAGAGGTTGCAGGGAAGAGAAAAGGACATCTATGAGGCTACAAAGTCTATTTTGAACTCTATCAAGGTAGGACAAGTCCTTTCTAGCAGCTCCTGTCCAGATATGGCAACAGTATTCCATCCTTGGACGTACCTGGCTCTTATATAGATAGAGAATTGCATCAGCAGTGAGATATCTACTGGATCGGTAGAAGGATTCCACCATTTTTCCAGCGGCCTTGGCAACATATTTGATGTATGTGTTCCATTTAAGATCAGAAGTAAAGGTCAAGCCCAGAAGCTTGTCAAAACTTGAGGCCTCCTCAAGACGAGAACCATTCATTTCAATTGATGCCAGATGTGGATCAGAACGTTGATGATGTAAAGAGAGAAGCTTGGTTTCAGATGCATTAAAAGTAACCAGCCACTCCTTTCTCCATTGTACCTCGTGCTCAAGATCAGAGGAGAGAGAATCGGAGAGAACTTGGTCGTTTACTGTCTTAGATGTGCTACCATAGATGGTAGTGTCATCAGCATAAATGTCTACGAATGATGTAAGGATGTGATTTGGAAGATCATTAATGTCGATCAGGAAAAGAGTTGAGCCCAGAAAGGACCCCTGAGGGACTCCAGCATTAATACTATGAGCTTCTGATTTTTGCTCATCAACTATTACTCTTATGAACCTATCAGAAATAAATGACTTAATAATTGTGGCCTCTTAATAAAACCAAATTTCAATTCCAAGAACATCTCCCCACTCCTATTGACATTACTTGTGGTCGATAAAATACTTGGTAATTAGCCCAACAACACAAATTGAAGCCCTTTTGCCTCATCAACATGGGTGAATCATTGTTCCTGGCTTTAAAGACAAGCTCTTCTTTGTAGATATGGCACCAAAAAAACTTCAATATCTCAGGCCTTACACCCCCTATCATTATCAACATTCAAACATACTATTAATATTGGGGAACAAAACAGAAAACCCTTTCTACAGCCTATCTGATGGTCAGCACTCTAATTTCTAAGATATCCTTTAACATACAAATTCACTCGGATTTCACCAGATTTGGGGGGGGGCACGACAATCCGACCAGAGTCATGGAAAGGAAAAAATCCACATTCTAACTAACCTAACAATTTGCACCATCTCTACAGCACCTAGTGGACCCTTAACTAGTGGACAGGTTTCATGTATAAATTCTATCTCCTGCCTGGGTGTTGAGGCAACCAAAATCATACAACTCTAAAGGCCCAAACCAGGTATCTTGATCAATCGCTCCCCTTACGGAAGAACTTAATATGTCAAAATGTTGGCTCATCATTTTTTTTTATACCCCTCCTTGTCTCACTCGAGTGATTGCATTGTGATGAACTTCAACCGCCATCACACCATCCCACCAACCTGTTTAGGGATCCTTCAGCCCTAAAAATTGATACTTCAGCCAATTTACCGAAGTGCGTGTTGACAGGAATAAGTCTGCTTTGTTCGCTGTGTGGAAAAATTAATGCTCCGGCTGATAACCACAGCTAGCCCTTTCTGGCTCACAGCCCACAGAAACACAGATCCCCAATCTGAGGAGCTTCTCACTCCCCATTGACTACTCGTTCTCGATGGAATCTCAAAATAATCTAAAAAAAATGAATCATCGCAACTCACTCAGAAAACATATTTTTTGCAGATTGTTACAAAATTGTTTTCAATTTCAACCTATTGTTGACCTTTGTATCTTATAGCGCTTTGTCTATCTTTTTTTTTTTTTTCTATTTCCTTTCTCGGTATACCACTTAAATATTTTGTCTTCTTCATTTTCTTTTTTAGTTTTTTAAAAATAATTTACATCATTTAACATTATTTCTTAAGTATGCCCACAAGCTAAAGATCACTTGACTCGCCCCATCTGCACAATACAATACAACACAAACAATGAGGAGGGATTAAATATTTTTTAATGTAGATCCATTGAAAGTCAACATTTTGTTTTGCTTATTTTGTAGGAACCTAATGGACCCATGCATCACTTATCACGAAATAAATAATATTTATAGATGGCATTTTTGTTAAATTATTTTCTTCTTTGGTATGTAATTTGCTGTTAAGTATCTAAGCAACTTTTCATGTCTGCTAGTCATACAGTCAGATCCAAAACATTTACTAAAAGATTAATTTATAATTGTGTTATTCCACTTTAAGCAATTTTCTTAAGCAATCAAAATCTGCCATTTTCAACCTTCGTTTTCAATCTTTTCATACTCTTGTTCATCATCCGATTGACAATCTGATTAAGTTCTATCCTCGAGTGGATTTTAGCCTTAGTAATTGGTGATTATTTTTTAGTAAAAAAAAAAACAACATTTTTCAAGTTGCATTGAAGTACAGAAGAAGCTAATTTTAAAGTTCTTCTAACCTTAAACTTGTGGGACCACGTGCTCCCCCACTTGACAAGAATTGCTGATCTTAATACAGTTTGCTATCATCTTCACTTTAATCCAGTTCTGTCAACGTCACTTTAATCCAGTTCTGGCTTTGTCACCACCTCTCACATAATCCGACTGCTGAGGGACCATGTACAGGTTCACAAGTATAAAACAATAAAACAACTCAAAACACAAACTAAAAGAGAAACAAAAGACTCCAATACATTCTGTATATATCGGTTGGGATCTGGGTGTGTGACACCATCATAGGAAACAACCCTCCAAATGCTAAGGTCCACATCTACATCTGCTGTTCGTCAGTTGATGTTGGCTCATTTCGATCTTCTCCAAACCATAACCTGCACTTAACTGTCCTAAACTGGGAAATGTCCTCAACTTATCCAAACTCAAGACTGTCCATAAACAATGCCTAACTGTGGCAACATTCATTACCATTCCTCAAATTAACCATAAACTAACTCTAAATATATTGATCTCTATAATCGGTCATTTGATCCCAGTCATCTGTCACACCTTGATTAATAACACTATTTCAGCTGCCTTTTTGTACCTTGGTGAACAACTTCCACTCGATTGTCTTTCTACTAATCTTACTTCCCATAACCTTTGTTCTGCTGATAAACTTATTGCCTCTTTTTTATTTTTACTTCCTAACACTTTGGGAGAGAAGGGGAATGCCAATAGTATTACACCTTAAAATAAAATTCTTATTGGGGAGAAACATTTAGATTTTGTTTTCTGATCACCTCAAAAATTGTAACTGGTTTTTTTTTCTGAATAAATGGATGATTTTATAAAAACATTTATGATTTCTCATGTTTCACGTCATTCATTTGATTATTTTTTTTCTTTAAAGGTTCAGTTACCTGAATATCAAATTCGTCAACTCTGTGTTGCCTCACGTACCATTTTCTTGGAGCAGCCGATGCTTTTGGAACTGTGTGCTCCTGTCAACGTGATGGGTGATATTCATGGCCAATATGATGATCTTTTAAGACATTTTGATAATTGTGGTTATCCGCCTAAGACGAATTATATCTTTTTGGGGGATTATGTCGACAGGTGAGTGAAATTTTGTTTTTTAACAGATTACATCTATTTTGATTTTTCTTATTCGTCCATCCTGTCGACTGGGGCTTTAGAATATGCTGACTGTGCTTCTGTAGAGAGGTAAGACTCCCCACCCCAATGAGGTCACTTGTTGTCCGTGGGTGGCAATCTGTAAGGTGTCAGAACGGATTCCTGGTGGTTGAGCAGTCATTGATCTGGCAACAGAGTGGTCAATAGCTTGCAACACACCACTTTGACCCTTTCTTGGTCTGATGGCCAGTCAGATGGGGCCGAATCCGATCAATCGGCTTGTTCTGACATGTTCTAGCTCATATACAATTATTCTTCTCCTACCCATATTATCCGATCAACTCTTATGCAACACTTCCCAACCCTTAATATTATATGTGCTAGAAGGCAGGGGCTGAGGGTCAGTTGTGCTAGAAGGCAGGGGCTGAGGGTCAGTTGTGTTAGGATAAAGAACTGATGACTCCTGTTAGATTATTGAGCAAAACAAAACTCAGAATTTGGCAGAAGATCGGATTTTTTTCTTGGCACAAGTATATTGGCATTGTATACCAGTCTCAACCAAGGTTATTTTCATCGGTCCACCTCAGCCAATGGTTACCCTCTTGGTTCATTCCCAACTGTAGTTGGACTCTGTGATGGATGGACCGATGAAAATCCAAACTCAATCACAGCTTTCTCTTTTAAAAAATCCCAATTCCAATTCAGATTCTGAAGCCGAATTAGACTTCCCAAAATTTATTATCATTGAATCATTCGGTGAAATGAAACTGGAAAAATTATCCCCTTTTTTGATTGAAAAAGTTACATCAAGTAGATCAAATCCAAAAAGATGTTAAAAATCTTCAAAATGGCAATCTGCTAGTAGAAGTTAAAAAGAAGAAACACACAGAAAATCCACAATATTAAATGCAAAGCATATCCACATGCTAGATCAAAAGGCATAAGAAGCAGAGAGCTTTCATTAGCAACACCAGGAGAAATATGAAATGGCATTTAAAAACAGGGTGTAAAGGAATATAAGAGAATTACCATCAAATGAAACAACAGAACTATGCAGACACATACATATATAATCATCAATGCCAGAAGATATCCGGATTGGCTATACGATAGAAAGGGTTGAACATTTTATACCAGCTCCCCTGCGATGTCTGAAATGTCAGAAAGTTGATCATCAGAAAGACATTTTCAGAGTACACCAAGTGTTTGGAAAGTGTGCTGAATGTGACCCAAACCACACAGAGAGTGCAAAATATATAAAATGTGCCGTGAAGAACACCCTGTTTTCTCAAGGACCTGCAATGTCTACAAAAAAGAAAAGGAGATAACGTATGTAAAACATGCCAAACATTTACCATTCCCAGAAGCTAGAAAAAAAATGTTGAAAGCTATATGGGAGCAAAAGCATAATGTTGTACAAAAAAACAAATCAAAAACTTCCAAACTTCGCTTAAATAGAAAAAGTTAATAAATAGCCATCATTTCAAGAAAATCTTTAAGAAGTATATTCAACAGAAACAAACGGTTGAATCTACAAGTGAAAAGTGCCAAAGATTCACCAATCCAACCTCCGAATTCTAACAACGACGTAATTGAAAATAAAACAAAAAATATAATTAAAAAGCAGAATTCAAGTAAAAGAATAACACAACCTGATGTGATAACAATATCAAACAAAGTTGAAGAAATGGAGATTGAAAATAAAACCTCACAAATAAGCAAAACTAAAAAAGAAAATGCATTAAAAATGAACACTATTTCACACGTACATATGTGTATGTATTCCCTACATTCCAAAACTTAGTTCAACGGTATGTGGACTTAATTTTTTGATAACCCATAGTAGTTGATATGCCATAGAACCTAAACAGCTAAATTAAAATTGTTTATAAAATCTATATCTATTGAAAATTTATCATTTGTTAAATATTTGAATATTTAAATATATGAATTTGTTAGATATATTGATTTGTTAAATATATTGATTTGTTAAATATATTGATTTGTTGAATATATTGATTTGTTGAATATATTGATTTGTTAAATATATTGATTTGTTGAATATATTGATTTGTTAAATATATTGATTTGTTGAATATATTGATTTGTTAAATATATTGATTTGTTGAATATATTGATTTGTTGAATATATTGATTTGTTAAATATATTGATTTGTTGAATATATTGATTTGTTAAATATATTGATTTGTTGAATATATTGATTTGTTGAATATATTGATTTGTTAAATATATTGATTTGTTAAATATATTGATTTGTTGAAACTGTTCTTTACTTTTTATTTAACTTTTATAAAATTTGAGTTGGTGTTAAATGACCCAAAATGGGTTGATACACCATAAAACAAAACAACCAACCAATCAAAATCTTATTTGTCCAATTTATAGTTATATTAGACCTCAATAGCAATGCAGCTAACAAATTGATATCCAAGTCCGACTAATGATTTCACCCATTTCATCCTTGCAAGGTGTTCTTTACATTAGAAAAGTGTAATTTGCTTAAGTCTCTTTCTAAAAATAATTATTCTGAAAAGGAAAATTATTATAATGTGTTATTTATTAGGACCCTACCACAGTAATTAGAGATTATGTTCACTAGTATGAATTTCAGGAAAGATTACATAGTACATGTCAGAATAACCTAACAGCAAATGGAAATAGACCTGGTGCAACTATCGTGCGTGAGATGAAGGGGGGGGTCAAAGGTTAGCTTCCGAGACAAACATGCTAAAAGTCAGGTATCAAATGATATTACATAAAAATGTCAGCACATGTTTAGGGTTTCTACATAGTTGGAGCCAGGAAGCGATATAGGTGACATGCGCTCTGAAAATCTATAGAGAATCTGAATGGGTGTTGCCTCAATATCTGCTGTCTTTATCTCTCAATTCCCAAGTACAAGAATAAATAAGGAAGGAATTAATTTTAGTCTCTCTTTTAGTGTCTCTCACCTCATGAACAAAGTTTTCCTCTCTAATAAAACCTTTGAAAGCCAACAAGCCTCCATTGTGTTTCTATACATGAATTTTATTCGCCTAAATTAAACAATAGCAACTAGATGACTCAGCCATACAAGGAATGACCCATATGGAAAAACTGTTGAAATTAGCAATGTGAAATAGTTTTTAACTGCAATAATGTTTTTAGTTTAGAAGAGTTACCCCCTCCCCCATTGTCTGTTTTTTTTATGTCATCCATGTCTCTAACATGATCGTCTTCTCACGTGCTCCTTTTCTCTGACCTCTGTCCTATCGAATATCATTCGATCTGTGCACATCTTTTCATAGTCTTTTTGTTTTACCTTACAGTGACATCATTTCACACACGGCTTGGCATATGCTATAGGCTGGCAGTTGCATATCTTCATTTTTTAATTAAAAGATCACACTCCTTTCTGAATGCTGTCATTTGATATATTGATCATTCTAGAATCAATTGTTCATTCTTCAACTCATCAAAGTCACAGCATAAACTTGTTATAAAGCATTCAAGATTTAAATCATCCAAGTCTGGCAAAAAGCTATTCAATATTTTACAGAGAGTTTCAGTTTTTCTACTCGCCTGTTTATGATATTAAAATAAAATATTGTATAAATATGTGGTCTCTTCACCATCAAATGCTCAGCCTTCTGAACCCATTTGATGACAGACAATCCAATGGCAGATTCATCAAATTTTGGTTATAATCAAATATCGAATCTGTCCATTATATGTAAATAAAAAAAAAAGAACAAAACAAGAAAGCCGGAATAACTTGTATCAATATGATGGTCTCTTCATCAAATCGTTTCTATTGCTTTCTCATGCTTGTTCTCTGTTTTATTCGCTTAGTGTTGTTACATAAGGGAGGGAGAAGAAACGGATTTGGACTTGGACACTTTACTTGAGGGATACTGGTACCCTGGTGATGACGTGTCTATTTTACTAATGAAGAGAAAAAGTTTACGAGAGAGATATTACAAGTGTTTAGAGACGAGAGAACGGGACCCAAGATCCCTTAAACCGTTTGTCTAGTGGTTAGGACACTTGTTGTGGATGTATGTGTTTATATATAGAAGTTCATACCTGGTTTTGCTGCTCTGGGAGAGTCTTCATCTGGGTGGAGCTCTCTTGCTGTTTTCGCCGGGATACACAAGATGAAGACAGATGTTGGGTTTTCAACCTTTTATTCTCCCAGGCATGATCTGCAGATGTCGCCATCGATGGTCTCCACTGTGGGTACCTACCACGTCCCACGTCTGGGGTGCGCATCTCCCCCCTTACTTAGGAGAGAACCATTTTAGACTTCTGCTCGGCTCGGCTTTTTCTGAGAGACTCAACGTTTCACCAACCTTGCCACGTAGCATCACATGACATCCGGTTAGATGAAACGTCACTTCCTGCAACGTGGATTAACTACAAAAATATCTCTCTGACCTCCTCCCACCCTCTCCCTCTCGATCTACTATCTAATAGAGACACAGAGAGAGAAGATAGAGAGAGTATGAAAGAGCCAGAGAGAGAGAGAGGAGAGATGCCCTTTAACAGTGTTATGTATGATAAATATCGCTCTTATGTGAAAGTTCAATGTTGCAAGTTTTTAAAATGGCATGTTGAGGCAGTCATTTTTTCTTTTCTTCTTCTTTTCTATATACCCATACTCAACATGCCAAACAGGAGCGCTGGCACTTTTATAAGTAGTTTCTTCTATTACAAATATTTATAGCCTATTTTACTCAGGGTTAATATCTTTTCAAGCTGGCCTTCCTTGACATAATTGATTGCATCTCATACACCCAGCAGTATGTGATGTGTTTCAAATCACTTTTGTAGTCTTTCTTTAGTGACTGATCATCCAGGTAATGAGGCACATGCTTCATGAGTTCACCCTGTTAATGTGAACTGGCGTAGAACACGTGAATCAAAAGAATCCCTCCATCCTTTGCAGATACCTGTGGCAATTATCAATAAACAGATGTTTTGATGGAGGAAACAGCAGTATCAGTGAAGATCACTTTGCATGACAACCGGGAGTTATTGGAGAACCGTAATACATCAGTCATTGAAATAATCAAATGACGGTTCTTGGAAAGAACAAATCATAAAAATCCGAGAAAAATTAATTATATGATTGATTAAATAACCCATGCAAAGACATTACGCAACCCTCCCCCCATTTCAAATCTAATAAGAATTGGTTCAGTAGTTTTGGAGTTATAGTATGGGTATACATATATAATAGATATTCTGTTTGTTATGTGGATTCAGATTCGGTGCTACCTGCATTCGGAACCCCAAAAGGAAATCATTCATATGGAATGAAATCGCTTTCGTTTTTCATAAAAATAGTTTTTAGCAACCACTATGTCTATTGAAAGACCAAATTCTAAAATTCTTCTGTATTCCTATTACTATATCCATTTCTTGCGTGCACAAATCATTCTTTACAAGATGACCATTTTAAATCTCTTTATCGCAGCAAGTATTTTCTCATCAACCTTATCATTCAGTTATTGCAGTTCTCAGAAAATTACACACGTGTAATATTCTGGCTCAAATTTAAATTCTGTCAAACTTTGACTTTTTAAAAAAAACATTTATTTTAATGTTAACTTTGAAATCTTGTGTCCCTTATAAAATATATCCACTTTATAAAATGTTGAAAAAGTCCTTGGAGAATATATATATATATATATATATATATATATATATATATATATATATATATATATATATAGAGAGAGAGAGAGAGAGAGAGAGAGAGAGAGAGAGTGAGAGAGAGAAGAGAGAGAAAATATAGTAAGTTTTGAAAATACAGTAATTAAGCTACACAGAATTATCTGCATTTCTTTCTAGACTAATGCATAGAAAAAACACGAGGTGATGTCAAATTTCTGTCTAATGAAACAATGCCATTCTGTATCTAGTCTGGTGAACTGCAGCATCTATGATGTCAAAGTTGGTGCTGCAGGCCTGAGCGAGTGATAAGGAAACCTAGGTTTGCCCAGTTACTAGTACCCCCCCTCAGCGTTACAGACAAAATCTGATAGAAAGCAAGCCAATATGGTCGGAACCAGCACAGCTGCAGGAAAGGTGTTGCAGTGCTTCACCATCTGACAATCAGGACCCCAAACCAGATTTTTTGTAAGGGTCTACACCCTAAGCTTTTGCCTTTGCCAAGACAGTGAAGCTATTTGTCCATAGCTGGTAAAAATTTGGAAATGTTTCCAATCTTGATAAAAATAATGGAGATCCTCATTGTATTAAAATAAAAGCGATATTTTTAAGTAATTCTTAAAAAGAATCGGGCAAAATACAAGTCAATTGTTTGATAAAAACCTGATATTGGTTGCTGAAAATGAGAGTGAGAATAACAAAGAATCTGATTGGTTAACTAGCAAACATAATACATGTATATATAAAAAATATGTGACAATATCATGTCCATGCATGAGCCTAACAAGTCCTCACAAGGATGAAATGCAGAAATTAATAAATATTCTAACCATTATGCCAAGTGGCTCTCTAATTTTTGTTGATCACAAAGAAATTTACATTAATATCTTTGAAAATAGTACTCGTTAGATCACTGAAGTTAAGCAACGTTGAGCCTGATCATTGCTTGGTGGGTGATCATTTAGGAATACCAGGCACTGCATGTAGAAGAATATCAACATCTTCCTGCAAGAACTGTAAAATGATAATGTTGTCATCTCTCCTAACCAGGATATATATGGTGGAATGATAAAAATGTCGCCCTAAAGAAAACAACACTACAACTTTATTTTAAAACTTTTATTGAAAAAATTAATTCAAGTAACTTGATTTTGTAGTAGAGCTGACAGCTTAATCACTAAACATCTATACAATTCTACCTCTTAGACATGCATTGGAATTCATTCCTATTCCAGTTAGGTACTTAACAGCCAACGTATGTACTCGGAAGCAAAGCGAACTGCATTACATAACTGTCTCCTCCTAGATAGCTTTGCAATGATTTATACGAAACTGAATACAATGCTCCTTGTTACGCTAAATGGCCATGACTCTTACTTGAAAGATGATATTATCTTCCCTCAATAGAAACACACTTCGTACCTTCAACTTTATTCGCATCTACTAAAAACTTGCCCATATATCTATTTACCTAATTACACATGATTCAAAACTTAGTTTTATCCGTACTATATTGCACTCGCATCTCAAGCCCTCCTGACATCTAAAATATAGTTTGGGCACAACTAGTAGTTCAATTCTTAACACCTACTCACACTTTAATGTTATCCTAGACCCAAGCCAACATGAATAACATAAAAATATATATAAAATTATCTCCTTTCTAACAAGCCTTCTTACAATCATAGTTGCTTACAATGTAGTAACAATGAAATAGCAATGCCCCTAATTCACTTTGAGGAGTGTAACTATTCAGCAGATATATAACCTCTACAAACTAACCCAGTAACATTAACAAACCACGCGGGGTCACAGAAATACCTGGATTAGAACCTAGGCGCGGAGCAAACCCTCTCAGTGCTGACGGACCCAGTAGATCTTCCCAGATCATCCGTCTAGAAGGAAAACTCTGAAACTAAACCAAAGGGGAGGGAGGCCTCTTCAGTCTCGGATGACAACCTTCCTAGAGCTGGTGACTCAAACAAATTACCGGTTTACAAACCTAAATTGCTTAAGGAGTAGATAGGTTCTGTCTATTGCCCGGCTTCCATACTCCTTCTTTGCCTATTAGTCAGGCACAGAGACACTATCACAGTGATTCGACAGAAACACCCAGTGGTAGATCTTGTTTCTTGTCTAGGGCAATGAACGCCGTTTCCCAACTCCTGACACACCCCACCCCTAAAACTGAGCACTTGAGAGTGCTTGAGTACCACATATGCCTGAGCAATTGGATTGGGTTGACCTTCCTCTGATGGGTTGAGGGTACCGGATTCACAGTTACTGGCTGCTGTTTCCGACTGGTAGTACAGGCGCCCTAACTCTTTGGTAGCGCTTAAAGCGGCTGCTCCATCAACAGTTGTATAATATTGGGATATTTGTAGTGCCATATCGCGCATGGAAAGGGACCCTGCACTCATCCCCGGTGGGCTTTCCTGAGGCCACAGTCCTAGTTGAAGAAGGGTCAGCTGATGGTCTACTTGTGATGCATGTGTGATACTCTGCATAATCTCCTGTTCAGTCCCCCTCCTACCTAACTAAAACTCGTAAAAAAATATGATGACAGTACAATCTAAAAAAAAATAAGCTTAAACCAGGCTTAGGGTCAAACAAATCCAGCATGCCTCCTCCCTTGAGGCTTGCATTCACTAATATCCGTGGGCTTAGAACTAATTTAGCTGATGTTGAAGCATTTCTCCTGACAAATACCCCGGATATCTTAGCACTAAGTGAGACTAACCTACACTCCTCCATCCCCCTCTAACTACTTTAACATGCCTGGATATCTCCCACTCTGCCGTAAGGGCTCTGACAGACACATGCACGGACTTGGAGTTTACATTCGTAATACCCTCCCCTTGACTAGAGAAACAAACCTAGAATCGGATGATCAAGCCTTTATATGCTTTAAACTAATCATGCAACACAACAATAGCTACTTTTACTTTCTCTCCTGCTCTCCCTCGACCCAAGACTGCACCATAATAAACAAAGTCTCTCACAGCATAGACACAGCACTCTCCATCGACACTAGTGCACAAGTACATGTATTTGGTGACTTTAATGTCCATTACAAAAACTGGCTTGGATTCTCTACTTGCAGCAGGCAGCACAACTCATAGCTTCTCTATATCTCACTCCCTATCACAAATTGTTACTTTTCCAACCTATTTCCCTGACCAGGAAGAACAACACACATCACTTTTAGATCTGTTTTTGACCACAGTTCCTGATGATTGTATAACGAATGCCGACAGCCCACTTGGGAACGCTGATCATGCAGTGATAATGGTTGAAATCGCCCTAAACTCTAGAGAAAAAATGAAGAGCCAGTGCTCAAAACAACGAGATATTATAAAAAGGCTGACTGGGAAGCCATCAGAGATCTTATCAGAGATGCCCCATGGTGAAATATTTTTTCTCTTCCTGCTGAACAGTGTGCAAACGAGACCACTGAATGGTTCAAAACTGCAATCGAAGCGCATGTTCCCATGCGGAAATTTTATAGCAAGCCCCACTCTCCCCAATGGTTTACATCGACTTGCGCAACTGCCATTGCTCAAAGGCAGCATGCATACCGCAGATTTAACCGACATAAGTCCAGTTCAAACAGACAGAAGTACATAGAAGCTAGAAGTAACGTTAAGAAAGAAATAGTGACAGCTAAGAGAGAATTTATGGAAACCACTAAAAAACGCATCGAAGCACAAAAACTAGGAACTCGTGACTTCTGGAAAATCTACAACAGTGTAGTAAATAATGGGCAATCAACAATTCTACCACTAACCAACAATCACGAGGTTGTTTGCTCAGCAACCGAAAAGGCTAACATGCTTGCCAGTCGGTTTGCCTCAAACTCCACACTGGACCCTTCCAACCACTCCCTACCTGACTTTCCTATGCGGATAGAAACCATGCTAGACGATCTACAAATCCCCCCTGCTCAAGTACATGCTATCATAAAAAACCTTGACACTTCAAAAGCATGTGGACCTGATCTCATCCCAGCTGTGCTATTAAAAAAGTGCTCAGCCGAAGTAGCTCCAGTTCTCTCCAAACTCTACAGCAAATGCCTTAATGAATCTTGCTTTCCGGGCTGTTGAAAAATTGCTTCTGTGGTACCAGTATTCAAGAATTCTGGCGAAAGAACTGACCCATTAAATTATCGCCTCATTAGCCTCCTCCCGCTTTTTGCCAAAATATTTGAGACCTTAATTAACCATGCTCTAGTCCATCACCTTACAGATGCTAAGCTTCTGACTGACAAACAATATGGATTTAGACAAGCCCGTTCCACAGCAGACATCCTAACTGTAATCTCTGAACGTATATACCATTCACTGGACAAAGCGGGGGAGGGCAGAGCGGTAGCTCTAGATATATCTAAGGCTTTTGACAGGGTATGGCATGAGGGTCTCCTCAGGAAGATTAGATCATACGGTATCACTGGTAGAATACTTAACATAATTAAATCCTTCTTAGATAAGAGAAAAATCCAGGTTGTCCTCGACGGTCGTACATCTAAACAATATGATATAAATGCGGGAGTGCCCCAGGGGTCTATCCTTGGACCTCTACTGTTCTTGATATTCATAAATGACCTCCCCGACAAAATTGCCTCTAAGATGGGTATATATGCTGATGACACCACACTCTATAACAGACACGACAGGAAAACAAATGAACACATATCTAAAGAAATGGCAGAAACACTAGAAGATGAGCTCCAATCTGTAGTGGAATGGGGCCAAAAATGGATGGTCACGTTCAATGCCGCCAAGACTAAACTAGTTTCATTCAATAATTACAAGAAACCTTCTCTACCACCTATAGCCATGGCTAACGACTCTTTATCTGAGAGTACGTCTTTCAAGCTCCTTGGCCTAACGTTCACAGGAAACATGAGTTGGAACAATTACATCGAGGGCATTGCCAGGGCCGCTGCAAGGAAAGTGGGCTCTCTCTACCGTGCTAGAAAACTACTAACACCCGAAAGTATCCTGTACCTCTATAAGGCAACCATTCGCCCATGTATGGAGTATTGCTGTCATATTTGGGCTGGTGCATCGGCTACTAGTCTCTCGCTCCTTGACAAGGTTCAACAGAGAGAGAACTGGCATCTAAGCTTCAGCCTCTGTCCCATTGACGAAACGTTGCATCCCTCTGCCTGTTCTACAAGTATTATAATGGTGAATGCTCTGACGAACTGCAAGCACTTGTTCCCCCACGATGTGAACACCCTCGACAGACCCGACAGCCAGTAGTTTCTTCCCCAGAACTGCTAGGATTTGGAATTCCATTCCAGGTGCCTGTTTCCCCAACTGTACTGACGTGCAGAAGTTCAAGTGCAACGTGAACCAACATCTTGCTGCCCACATCCCTACATAGTACCCGAGTAGTTGTTGCCCCTGTTAGTAGCCCCCTACACCAAAGTGGCAATGTGCCTTGTATGGAGTGAAAATGTAATTAAAAAAAAATCTATTCAATGTAGCTGGCTTCAGCCTCATTCACTGCCTTGATACAAGTCCGAAACTGGGAGCATGCCTTTTTCATAAGTGCTGGCATGAGCTCGGCAAATACTTTTTCAGAAACATTGCTCATGGAATGTAAGGACTAAAGGACAAATTAAGGGAAGCAAGAGTTATGAGGCTGATGAAAGTAAGCACATGGTCCACTTTCTACTTTCCTTTGTACAATAGATGTTATGAATACAACGGAATTGCTTCATTTTTTTTTAGTTTTTAACTAACCTTGAAATAAATATTTAATTAAAAAATATATATGCATATGTGGGGTCCATAGATGATAAAACATCTCTCAAGGGTCCAGAATCAAAATAAGGTTGGGAATCGCTGGTATAGATAAACATGATTGTTTAGAAAGGATATGCACCGTTACATAATCTCACTTTTTTTTTTTTTTTTTTTTTTAATTTTACTTCAGTTAGGTTTAAGAGATCAAGAGGCTCCCTTCTGGAGCTAACACTTGATTCTGTTATGATTTTAATTTATATCCGAGGGCTCTTTTAAGAATAGATACTGTTCCCTTTATGCCTGCTATTTGTATTTCGTTACAGCTTGGTCTTCCAGGGATTGCTTCTAAGTATTTCTGAAGATTCTTTTTTAGTGAGCCAGTTGCTCCAATCACAACCGGTATACTGTTTATTTCTTTCAGAGACTATGTCGTTTTTAGATCATTTTTTAGATCCTGATATTTTGTTATCTTTTCCCCTGAGTAGCATTGTTGATGATGATTCAAACATTGTTTTAATTTTTACTGATTTAAAATTTTTTTGTTTGTTTTCTTTTGTCTTTCCCAGGGGATGTCATTCGTTGGAGACCATCTGTTTGGTTTTGGCATATAAAGTAAAATATCCACATAATTTCTTTCTTCTTCGAGGGAATCACGAATGTGCATCTATTAACAGGTAAGTTTCCCGCTTTACAATAAATCTATTGATGTCTCTCTTTATCTAACTATCTATCTATCTCTCTTTCTCTCTCTCTCTCTCTCTCTCTACATATATTTATGTGTGTGTGTGTGTGTGTGTGTGTGTGTGTGTGTGTGTGTGTGTGTGTGTGTGTGTAATAAAAATTATGAAAATAATATTCCAATGTGATGGAGGGATGAAAAAGGAACAAACCAAAATTATATGTTCATCAGCATTTCGTCTTTATTTCAAGACTTACTCGAGATGATTGATTTGAAGAAATAAAATACCAGTACAATATTTGAAAATATATTTGTATTTGTAATGTGAAATAGAATGTTTTTGTTTTAGTTTTCCAAATGAAATACAAGCCGTTAGCATTCAAAATGAGTATAGCATTTATGGCATGAAGTGAATGAATTTTCTTTTCTTTTTTTTTCTGATTATAGTGAAAGGTTAGCTGAAGGCTCCCTTTTTATTGGCTACTACACCAAAATAACTAAAAACAATTTCGCTCAATTCATGCCATAAACGCTATACACGATTTAAATGCTAATGCCTTTTTTTCAGTCAGAAATAGAACAAAGACATTCCATTTTCACATTACAAACACAACAAATATATTTTCAAATATTATACTTTTATTTCTCCAAATCGATCATCCTGATAAAGTCTTGAAATAAAGACAAAACGTTGATGAACACATAATTTTGGTTTCTTCCTTTTTCATCTCTCTCTCTCTCTCTCTTTCTCTCTCTCACACACACACACACACACACACACACACACACACACACACACACACTCTCTCTCTCTCTCTCTCTCTCTCTCTCTCTCTCTCTCTCTCTCTCTCTCTCTCTCTCTCTCTCTGGTAACATGTCTTTTCAATTTTATTTCACTCTTTATGTATACCAATCCTTTTTATTTAGAAGCTCAATGTGTGTCAAATATAACAACAGAGCATACATAAAAGAATAACACTATAGTTACATTCTGAGATTCAAACACAGCTTATCCAGCATATTACAATTTGGTACACTTTTTTGCAGATCCGTTTAGTTATGCAGAAACAAACGGTTATTATTATGTCAACACCATCTCTTTTCATGCATATACTCTTTTTTTCTTCTTTCAGTATGATATCATCATGCATTTTTTCTACCTAAGCAAAGAATTTCTAATTTTTCTGAAGAGTATTTGCACGAAAAGAGATGGTACTGACATAATAATAACCGTTTGTTTCTGCATAACAAAAACGAATCTATAAAAACTGTATCAAAATTTTAATATGCTGGAGGAGCTGTTTTGCATGAAAAATAAATATTTGGATCTTGGAATGTGACTATACTCTTATTCTTTTATATATATATATATATATATATATATATATATATATATATATATATATATATATGTAAAAGAATATCAGTATAGTTACATTCCAAGATATATATACATGAAAGAGGCTGCTATGATTAAGGGCCAGGTTTGGGAGGAATATCTTTTATAGGGAGTTGTCAGCAAAATGTTTGTTCACATTACATTTCAGTTTATGTATGTTGTGTTGGTACAGTCCGGGTAGTGGGGAGTGAATTCCAAAGACAGGCAGGCAGTCCAGAGAGAAGAAATTATTAAAGTAGAAAGTTTTCCAGTATATGTACAGACGTCCTTAATGAAGGGGGGCATTTTGCTACTGGTAGAGTTGATCAAGAGTATTTATGTTGATGGGTTTATGTGCAGTAAGGTTGTCAGAGCACATTTTATTGAAGTACTTACATTTTTTTTTTTTTTTACACGGTGGTCACCACTTATCAAGGCCCGGAAGCCACTCAGGGATAAGGGTTATTGCAAGTACAGTATGTTAGTGTGGAGATTTGATGAAGTGTTTACTTAAAGGGGCGGTTCATTAGGAATTTGTTAACGTTGAACTTGAAGACATCGAAGTTGTAGTTAGGTGGGAAGCAGGCGGGAAGTACTTATAAAACATAGGGATGCAACATTGACAGTGTGAGACTTATTAGGTTAGTCTTTTTCTTTAGCCTTGTGTAAGAGTGAGCGACTAGTAGTTAGTGTATTAGCTTAGATGTGGCAACAATACTCCATGCATGGGCTAATAATAGCATTATAGAGATATTGGATACTGGCAGGTGTAAGAAGTTTTCTACTCCAGTATAGGGAGCGTACCTTTTTGCAGCAGATTTAGCAGTATCTTCCATGTATTTATTTTAATTCATGTTTCCTGTGAATGTTAGGTGGATGAGTTTGAACGATAGACTCTTTGGAAGGTTGCTATCAACTATGACAATTGGTTGTTTCAAAAGGTTTCTTATAATTGTTAAAGAAAACCAGCTTTGTCTTGGTAGTCTTAAATGTAACAAAAACAAAACAACCAAACGAAACACCATGAATAAATATTTAAATATATAAAGAACTTGAATCGTAAAAACTTTTTCAAAATTACTGGATTCAGCATTAAATAACCCCCAAAAGGGTTGATATGCCGTAAAACAAAACCAAGCAACCAAAATCAGATTGCTCTCAAATGCTTTGTTAATGCTTGTGAAGGTTGAGGCATATATACGTCATATAATTATAGCTGCATATTTCACGATTATTCACGGGTGATGGATCTCGTTATAGCTTCTAAGCAATGAAGTTTCTTATTACAAAACCAACTTCAACTTCATGGCGATTGTTATTATCGATTCTACTCCAAAAGAAAGTAATTCATCATTCTTGATAGCCTGCTAATCATATTCCCTATTAACGGTTGTCATGCTACTGTTGTATCTATGAACTCCTTGACAACCAGAGAAAATTTACCAGGTGTTTTCCTGCCAGTTCTGGCTATGAGAGTTCATTTTACATCCTTGTTGACTTTATATTACAACCCTCTCTCCCTGGAGTAGCTGAACTGACCTATACCGTGTTGTCAAATGGAGGAATATTCTGTGTTCTAAAATCTTGTTATATCTCTCGTAACTACAATTTACGATTGGCCAATATAAGTTTGTGTATTTTTTGCTGTGTTTTCCATGACAACTGCTGAATTTGAATGACTTGAACATTCAGTATCATTTGTGTCTGTACGACCACACATAAAGTCATCATATCACTTCTTAACGGAATAACATGCATTAAACTAATCCTTTGCTTAAACATCATGTTTCCTATTTACAGGGTGGAACAATACAATTATCATTCTAGAAAAGACAACCTGATTCCATTTCCATTTAATGAAAACCGGTTCTCTTCTTTTGTTGCAAACCATCTATTAGTTGGCCAGTAGTGTACAAATCCCAAGAGCAATCTATCGATCATTTCTATCATGTCTGAAGTGACACAATGTTCAACAAGCAAGATCGGAGATGCACCGCTGTACAACTCATGCTCTCTACTGATCCAGCTTATGACAACAGGACCATTGCCAGCACCCTCAAAATTCAACGTTTGAGGGCACAGCTCAATGAAGTTTCCAGCCACAGTTATGGTTTTTGGTGTGGTTTCAAGTGAGGGCCACATCATGCGACCTTACATCTTGAAAGTCATCCCCAAAGTGTATCTGGATATGCTGAAGAGTGTAGTGATCCTCGGGTGCAATCAAGTGGCTGCTGGCAGATCCTGGGTGTGGCAGCAGGACTTGGCGCCAGTTCACAAGTTCAAAGAGACCCAGGCTTGGCTTCAGAAGAAGTGCTATGACTTTGTAACCTTCTCTCACTGACTCGCCCCCTCCTTCCCCGACCTGAACCTGCTGAACTACTTCGTTTGGTCATATATCACGAACATCACCAGCATGACCTCCCACAGAACCAAAGCCAACCTGATTGTCACCATCCGCCGAGTATTTGCTGAGCTCTCGCTGGTGCTTGTGGAAAAGGCATACTCCCAGTTTTGGACCCGTATCGAGGAGATGATTCGGGCTAAAGGTGGCTACATTGAATAGATGTCAGCTCTACTACAAAATCAAGTTATCTGAATTGACTTTTTCAATAAAAGTTTTTAAATAAGGTTGTTGTGTTATTTTTTATGACGACATTTTTATCGTTCCACTATATTAACACACGGAAATCAGATTTTTCAATTGTTTTCAAGTTTTGCAAACTTATCTTTAAATAACTGTAATTTATATAATGACTAGCGGGGGTGCCCGGCGTTGCCCAGATGTTTGTTGGTGTAAAGGAAAAAAGTTTTGGTAAGGAGGTAGACTCGAACCCGAAGCCTTGAGGCAAATAGTCTGATACCTTCCACGTCGCTATGAGGACAGGGAAGTGGGAATGGTTGAAATTAAACGTTTAAAAAAGCAAGTGGTTAAACGAACGTCAACGTGTGGTTTTCTAAACCAAACATCACGCCATAGTGGTAGAGAAATGAAATCACAACATGAATTTTGTAACAAAAGTCGCTGAAATAAAAGATACAGATGATCTCGTTTCGTAAATCAGACATATTATAATCTAGGGAGTATATAAAAAGTTCTAAGAAACAGTGACCCCGACCCCCGAGCATCCCCCTAAAAAAGCCTTTGGAAGACATACGAAAAAATGCACACATACACACATACACAAACTCACACATATTTTCGCTTTTATATTATAGATTAGGATTAAATTTTGATTATAATTTTAAACTTTTGAGAGGTGGATTGGTTATTCATATTATTTAGATTTTTTTACACTACTGTTCTCATCTTAAGTGTCATTTTCACAATGTTTTGTTCGATATAACATCTTACCATCTTTAGGCTCCCAAAATTCGTACTAGCACTGTCTGAACTGTGGAAGATAATATTGAATATACGAGGATTTGTTTCAAGTGTAGGAAAGAAAGGAAAAAAAACTTTGGTGTATTGTATCGACAAGAGGACGGTTTGACACTGCCAGCCTTTTTTTTTTTGTTGTTGTTCCTACTCCATTTTATAGTTGTGAACACGAAACAAAATCTTTCTTGTATTATTTGGATTCTTCAAACTACTGTGCTCATCTTGAATCTTATTTTCACAACGTTTTGATCAATGTAACTTCTAACCTTCTTCAGGTGTATCTTGTCGAACTCGAGAATCTTTCTATCAAACTCGATAACAGAATTTCAAACGGAACCCTTTATTTAATCCATGAAAGTAGCATGCTCTTGTTCTGTCAGCCATGATTGGTTAGAAGTCTTAAGTAATTCACAATTCTATTTTGAGTGTCTCCCAAACTGATGACTGAAGCTTCAACCTCTAGATGAGTGTAACTTTGAAGCTTCCTAAGTTTAACAAGATAGACCTGAAGAAGATCGGAGGTTACATCAATCAAAACTTGAAAATAACACTAACCGTAGTCTGAAGAATCCAAATAATATGAATAATCAATCCTTTTCTCAAAATTTTAGAAACGTAAAATCTGTCTCATTTATCCGTATAGATAAATGCTAACATTTTGATTGTTCCAATAAAAATTTACCAATCTTTTAAATATGACTGTAAAGAAAAGAAAAGAAAGAAGAAATCAAGTCGTCTTTTCATTTGCAACTTCGAAACAGATGGTAACTTTTTGAAAATCAAATCGGTTCACAAAAATGAACATTTTAACATAAATGCTAAATATTTGTCTACAAAATAAAATTACAGTAGAACACCGGGATACGGCATTAAAAATTAGTAACAAAATACAGTACAGTATTTAATACACATGTATATTATTAAATAACATTATAAATAATACAGTAAGGCGGGGCAAACACTGTAACCAGGCGCCAGAAAATCATTTTATTTCACACCATAACCTGAAAAACGTACCCTAGGGCCACCGTATCCAGGGGTTCTATTGTATAACTAAACTATTTGTTATATTAAAGTTAGCAGGACAAGTGTCCTAGCATTGCCGGGGAAAAATATATAATATTGATTTAATTTATCAAAAGAATATAAATATTAGAGTATCAATTCTGAAAAAAAATCAGAAAAGAACACATTTCACTGTAATTTAGATGATCAAAATAGAATTTAACCATTTTTTTATATGAAGATTAAAAGATAATTGTTATAAAAAAATATTTTTGTAAATAACTAAATAAAGGTGATTTATCTAAGTTGTGAGTGGGGGCTAAGCCCCTTCCCCTAAAATTCTAAATGGTTAACCATATCTCTGTGTGGTAATGGAGAGGCATAGCAATAAGCGGCCACAGTTGGCATGTGCCTGCTGTAGGGAAGCAGTGGCACATGAACCTAAAACCCTTCAGATACAAGAATAAGGGGATTATGCAAATTTAGGTGCTGTTGGGAGTTTGAGATGGAAGAAACAAAGACAGATTTTTTGCTTGACGGATGTATTCTGGTTTTTAGACGCCACTTCTTTTGCATGTGATTTTGTTGTTGGTTAACGAATGTCTTTGTCTTTGGAAAAAAGAACAACAAAAAGTCTGGCTCGAGTGTGCGTTTTCCTTTTAACTCGAATGACTGACATGGGAATTAATTGCCTAAATAAATCTTTCAGTCACATAGATTATAAATAATCATTCATCGTACCAGTGTTTTAAAATACTTGTTTCTAAATAAGTGTTTATTTCAAACAAATAAAATGTATTCTTCAGGGGCCTGAGATCCCTCTTCTGTATTTTTAAATAAGGGTGACCTAATAAAACAACAAAAAAAAAAATAACATGGTTTAATCTTCTGTAGTTTTAAATAAGGATGCTCGCTCTAATAAAACAGAAAAAATAACATGGTTTAAACTTGTGTAGTTTTAAATAAGGGTGCCCTAATAAAACAAAAAAAATAACATGGTTTAATCTTGTGTAGTTTTAAATAAGGGTGCCCTAATAAACAAAAAAAATAACATGGTTTAATCTTGTGTAGTTTTAAATAAGGGTGCCCTAATAAACAAAAAAAAAATAACACGGTTTAATCTTGTGTAGTTTTAAATAAGGGTGCCCTAATAAAACAAAAAAAAAATAACATGGTTCTTGCCCTAATAAAACAAAAAAAATAACATGGTTTAATCTTGTGTAGTTTTAAATAAGGGTGCCCTAATAAACAAAAAAAATAACATGGTTTAATCTTGTGTAGTTTTAAATAAGGGTGCCCTAATAAACAAAAAAAATAACATGGTTTAATCTTGTGTAGTTTTAAATAAGGGTGCCCTAATAAACAAAAAAAAATAACACGGTTTAATCTTGTGTAGTTTTAAATAAGGGTGCCCTAATAAAACAAAAAAAAAATAACATGGTTCTTGCCCTAATAAAACAAAAAAAATAACATGGTTTAATCTTGTGTAGTTTTAAATAAGGGTGCCCTAATAAAACAAAAAAAAATAACATGGTTCTTGCCCTAATAAAAAAAAAAAAAATAACATGGTTTAATCTTGTGTAGTTTTAAATAAGGGTGCCCTAATAAAACAAAAAAAAATAACATGGTTCTTGCCCTAATAAAACAAAAAAAAAATAACATGGTTTAATCTTGTGTAGTTTTAAATAAGGGTGCCCTAATAAACAAAAAAAATAACATGGTTTAATCTTGTGTAGTTTTAAATAAGGGTGCCCTAATAAACAAAAAAAATAACATGGTTTAATCTTGTGTAGTTTTAAATAAGGGTGCCCTAATAAACAAAAAAAATAACACGGTTTAATCTTGTGTAGTTTTAAATAAGGGTGCCCTAATAAAACAAAAAAAAAAATAACATGGTTCTTGCCCTAATAAAACAAAAAAAATAACATGGTTTAATCTTGTGTAGTTTTAAATAAGGGTGCCCTAATAAAACAAAAAAAAATAACATGGTTCTTGCCCTAATAAAAAAAAAAAAATAACATGGTTTAATCTTGTGTAGTTTTAAATAAGGGTGCCCTAATAAAACAAAAAAAAATAACATGGTTCTTGCCCTAATAAAACAAAAAAAAAATAACATGGTTTAATCTTGTGTAGTTTTAAATAAGGGCTCCTCAATAAAACAAAAACAAAAAAAAGCATGTTTAAATCTTATTTTAATGATTTGGTTTACTTAGTGAAATAGCGTTGAATTTCAAATAACTAAATATTAATCCCCATCTAAAAAATTGGGCAAAATCTGGGCAACAGTTCTTATGCCCACCACTGCCTAGCACAAATTACAACCAAGAATTTGTCTTACTTTACTCAAACTAACCAATCTATGGAAACTAATTGGAAATTAAAGAAAACCGGTTTTCTTTGAATATTTACAAAATGAAATTCTGTCTTCTTTGAATATTTGCCGATTTTACAATAGTTTAGTTTTTTGTTGTTTTTTAAATTTTATTTTACTTTTAAAAGTAGAATTAACATTGAAGGGTAGTCTTTGTCCTAACATTATATTTTATCTTTTCTATACTCGTTCCATTAAGGGAAAACCCTTCTGAACTTTGGCAATTTTTAGAGAAGATAAATTTTCCCTACATTAAATATAAATGTAAATAGAAACATGAATGTTGAATAAAAGAAATAAAACATGTTTAACGAACACAATGTGTATATTTCAACAGCTACATGATAAACAGCTGATGATTCTCGTTTTCTATTTAACATATTTAACAATTTAAGTTAAGGTTTCTTTTTTTTTTTTTCATTAATATGTAGTATTTTTTTATATTTTTTTAATGGTAGAATTTAATGCTACTTAGACTAAGCTTCTTTTCTTTAACGACTACAAAAAACCTTCTCAAACACTGATTTTTATGATAAATAACACCCTACTTGAGAGCTCATTTTTCAAATTCCTCAGCCTAACATTCACAGGCAACATGAATTGAAACAAATACATTGAGGACATTGTCAAGGCTGATGAAAAGAAGGTGGGCTCCCTTTATCATGCTAGAAAATAGTATCCCATATCTTTACAAGGCCACAATTCGTCCATGCATGAAATATTGTTGCCACATCTGGGTTGGTGCATCTACCACTAGTCTCTCACTTTTAGACAGGATCCAAAAAAAGATTTACAAATCTTATAGGTCTCCGCACTATCAACCAAACTCCAACCCCTGTCCCATCGCCGCAATGTTGCATCCCTGTGCTTGTTTTACAAGTACTTTAATGGAATTAGCTTTGACTAACTTGTAGCACTTGTCCCCCTCTATGTATATACTCTTGACTAATCTGACAAGCAGCAAAATCCACCCCTTCGCTGTTGAAATATCTAGATGCCAGAAAGCTTTCTTTTAGTTTCTGCTCTTGGACTGTTAGATGTTGAAATTCCTTTATTGTTGCCTGCTTCCCTGACTGTACTAATTTGCAGAAGTTTAAATGTAATGTGAACAGACATTTTGCTACTCAACTCTCCTCAGTCCCCTGTTAGATGTGATCTCAAATAGAAGCCCCTTATGTTTCTTTAGAGAAAATCGAAGTTTACATAACTAGCGTGGGTGTCGTGTTCATTTGTTTAAGAAAAAAATAATTAAAAATAAAGAAAGCTAAATTGGCGACGTCGCTTTTATATTTGACGATCACGTGTGAGTAACGCAAACTCTATGCAAATTAGATTTTGCAAGATGCATAAAAGAACCGGTAAAAGGAATGACTAGTGAGTTGAAAGACGTGTGTTATGTGAACAGACGTGTGTATTATCAAGATTATTGAAGCTGACTCAAAAGATTGTATGTAGGACAGAACACAACTTTACAACTCCACTGTAAGCAATTTTCAAACTAGAGTTTCAAGTGGTAATATGCTTTGTTTCAGGCGAAAAAGAGTATATAAAAAATTGATACATAAAAAAATTACTAAAATTGTTTGCTTTTTTTTTCTGTTCAGAATTTATGGATTTTACGATGAATGTAAACGCAGATATAACATCAAATTGTGGAAAACGTTCACAGAATGTTTTAATTGTTTACCTATTGGTAAGTTTTTTCTTCTCTTTTTCTTATGAAACATTTTTTTTTTTACAAGGGAATCACCACTTACTAAGGCCTAAAAGTCACTCGAGGATAAAGATTAATTAGTGTAAGGTTGTTAGCGAGACAACAGCGTAGTGATCATTTGTGGAGGAAATTGAGTAGAAATTGATTATTTAAGGGGACGGCTCAGCAAGAATTTGTTTAAATTCGACTTTAAGATGACCATGTTGTAGCCAACTTGTTCATAGAATTTGCATTTAAATTTAAGCACAGAGAGTGGGTGAAATTGTTGATAGTGGTTATATAGCTAGACTAGTGCTTTTTGTGAATGTTTGACGGGGGAGGGGGCATAGATTGGAGCTAAAATGAGAACCTGCCATGAAAAGAACTGTAGAGCAGAGCCAGGCTTTCAACATTTCTTCTGTGGGGAAAGAGGTTGTAGGGAGGAGAAAGGGTGGGGTCACCTAGATTACAAAGCCGTTTTTGAACTCTGCCAAAGCAGGATTGGTTCCATTCTATAAAGTCAAAATATTGTTTATTGATAAGGGAAACTTCTAAAATTATAATAATTTTATTAAAAAATAATTTGTCAGCTTGTAATTACTTTTATTTATATTTGAAATTTTTATTTAAAAAATGTTATTTTCGTCATTTTTTTTTTAATTTTGTAAAATAATGTTTTAGCAAAAAAAAAAAAAAAATCACAAACAACCATGTTTCTGAATGTCTAAGATAAGGATTGATTTTTCGTATTATTTGGATTCTTTCTTGAGTGTTATTTTCATAATATTTCGGTTGTATCTTGTCGAACTCTGAAATCTTTCTGCCGAACTTGTGGTATAGTACATAAAGTAAACTTAGTCAAATTCAGTCATAAATAACACTCTTCTGGAGGTTGAAGGTTTAATCATCAGCGTGATTGATACTGAAAATATAATTGTGATTTACTTAGGATTTCTACTGGCTGATGGAACGAGAGCATGTTATTCCTGTGGAGTAGAATTCCATGCAAATTCCACAAGTTTGACAGATTCCCAAGTCTGACTTGAGTTTAGAACTGCACGCCTGTGGAATTGTCTTCCGTTTTCCTGCTTTCCGGCTGACTACAATATGGTTTTGTTCAAGTCTAAAGTAAATAAGTTCTTGATGAGCCGTTCCATATAAGTTATTAAATTTACCAAATTTTCATTACTAATGATTACTATATTGACCAACTTCTACTGTACACTCTTTAACCCTTATCCTTGAGTGGCCTCTGGGCCTTGATAATGTGGTGATGCCTTTGTAAAAAAAAAAAAAAAAAAAAAAAAAAAAAGTTCGACAAGATATACATGAAAAAGGTCGAAGGTTACACTAAATGAGTCGTTGCGAAAAACAGTCTGAATAATCCAAATAACACGAACAAACAATCCTTTTGTAAAATAACAAATACTAGTTAATTAATTTGAATCAATTTCTATGTAGAAAATTTCAAAATATTTAAAATAAACTTATTTGTCTTAAAACTAAATTAAACAAGACACGATATACATGTTAAATTGTAAATTTTGTGGAATTCTATGCAAAGTGTGTGTGTATGTTTTAAACGAGGGTATATCTGTTTATGGGAGTTCGTATATAATGTTTTTTTTTTCTATGAGAGATGTTCCAAAAGTAATGCCTCCTATTTATATTCCACCCGAATGGATTGTTATGATGACTGGATTTATGCATTCACAATATGAAAGTTTCATCTCTCTGTGGCAGATATTGATGGTGTGAGACTAAGAAAGCAACCCCTGCAATTAATGTGTGTCAGAAGTAGAGATGCATCATTGGATTCCTCGCAAAAGTGCATTGAGAAGTGAGGTGGTGACTATGTACAAAATAAATTTGGGAGCATAAAAGGTCACTCGTTTTAATGGGGCCACTCCCATCTTAGTAGTTCTTCAACTTTTTTAGTTTAAAAAAAAGATAGGAGGTTTTACTTTTGAAACGACCATTGTATTTCTATGAATATTTACCATGGTTGGTGTTCATTGTGTAATATGGGTTGGTCTGTACTGCTGCTCCAGGCTTCTGATAATGTATTTTTGGGTGATAACATAAACATCTTAAAAGAAAAGGATTGAAATAAACTTGCTTTTATTAACTATTAGTTGAACTACCTGATGTTGTCCGGAAGCACAGATAACAAAACTGAAGAGTTTAAAAACAAAGGTGTGCATAACACATATGGTTAAAATAAAGCATTAATTCGATTGCATGAGTGGAAAGGAAAGAAAAAATTTCCTACCAACAAAAATCCTATGGAAAAAATCCTATGGAATTGTAATAATGTAATAATGTCGATTGTCAAATTCATAGTTCTTAGTTAAAACACATCCTCAGTCTTATTACTTTTTTATATTTTGAAAAAAATGTTCCTTGTTTTTAATAAATATATTCTCAATTTTTCTCACATATTTAAAAAAACAAAAAAAAAAAACAAATGAATATTCAATTTATTTGTTTTTGTTTAATGCGTCCTCAATCTTGATATCTATATATTTTTATAAATCTAAGATTTTGAAAATAACAAATATAAAATTAATTTTCTTTGAAAAATAAAAAATATAAAATTAACTTTCTTCGAAAAATAATAATAATTACATTAACTTTATTTTGAAAAATAATAAATATTAAATTAACTTTCTTTGAAAAATAATATATATTAAATTAACTTTCTTTGAAAAATAATAATAATTACATTAAATTTCTTTTGAAAAATAATAAATATTAAATTAACTTTCTTTGAAAAATAATAAATATTAAATTAATTTTCTTTGAAAAATAATGAATATTAAATTAACTTTCTTTGAAAAATAATAAGAATTGCATTAACTTTCTTTGAAAAATAATAAATATTAAATTAACTTTCTTTGAAAAATAATAGATATTAAATTAACTTTCTTTGAAAAATGATAAATATTAAATTAACTTTCTTTGAAAAATAATAAATATTAAATTAACTTTCTTTGAAAAATAATAATAACTACATTAACTTTCTTTTGAAAAATAATAAATATTAAATTATCTTTCTTTGAAAAATAATAAATATTAAATTAACTTTCTTTTGAAAAATGATAAATATTAAATTAACTTTCTTTTGAAAAATAATAAATATTAAATTAACTGTTTGAAAAATAATAAATATTAAATTAACTTTCTTTCCAAATTGCTTGTTTGTGTGTAGATGTTTGCAGAATAGGAGATTTTGCTGATTTGGCCACGTTACAAAGGATGAAAATTTTAAAGTCAATAGATGTAAAAATGTTCATAGAGGAAGGCTGCAAAAAAACATGGCAACAAGTGATAAAAGTGAAGTTACTTTGAAAGCATGTCAATATGTGAAATGAATGTTCAACTCAATATGATGATATAAACACTTCAAATAAACTTAAATTCAGGGTATGTTTATTATTTGATGCAACTAAGAAAAAAATCAGATATATTAATTTTCAAAAATGGGCCTTCAAATCTACTATTTACCCCCTGTGTATAAAACTAACTTAAATTAAATATAGCCCACATTACCCATCTTTATCCTTAGCAGCTTTATTTCAGAATTTATTATGATCAGTTAATTAGTTTAGGAGTAAATCCTGTACATGAATATATATATATAAACATAAACATGACAAACTTTATGAATTGAACTGTCTAGAGGGTTTAGTATACTTTTTTGTATTGTTGTCTATACTGCAAAATGGTTGATTGTTTTATTGTAAAAATTTTCATGTCTGTCGATTGCAGCCATATGGTTATCAACATGTTGGCTGTTTTATGTGCAGAACTGTTTTTATGCATTTCAGTTGCGGAAGTGAAATCGAGAATTAGACAAGATTAAAAGTTCGAGGCACAAAACAAAACTTGTTTTTTGTCGTAATTAAAGTCATTTCAAAGATAACCAGCAATGGAAAGAAATGGTTCTCACATTCCACTCTTCAAAATGGTTTTTATCTTTTTTATTTAGTTTTTGCTGACACATAATATTAATAAGAATCTTTATTAACTTTTTTATAAACTACGAGATGACTTGTGACCCGTTGAGTCATTGTAGATTAATGTTTGGAAGTCCTCTTTTTAAGGAAGATTTCTCAGAATCACTGATTATAGGGAGACATTTTTAGTGAAAACTCTTTGTAGGATTATATGGGGTGCCTTCAATAAGTTTCCAGACTTTTTTTTCGTATGGGCACTTTTATTGAAAGTACACACATAACACTTTAGTTCCCTTCAAAGTAATCTCCTCCGGCTGCAATCACTTGTTGTACAAGGCTTTCCTTGAGCTTAGTGAATAACCAAAAGTCACAGGGAGCAAGGTCTGGACTATAGCAAGGGTGAGGAACTGTCTTAATGTCCATCTTGGTCAAATACTCTGTGATCTTCTCTGAGCACCCTTGGGAAAAACTTTGTGCAAATCATCTACATCTTCAGCTTCTCATGAATAATTGCATGTACAGTTCCCACACTGACATCAAACTGTGCACTTATTGTCTCTATAGACACATGACGGTCCTTATCAATGAAATTCTTTATTTGGCCAATCAGTTCTGGTGTTCTGACTTTCTTACTTCTCCAACACTTCTCATCATTTCTCACAGACTCCCTGTCTTCCTTGAATCTCTTATGCCACTCAAAAACTGATGTTCAATCCATATAATATGGCCCAAAAGCAGTCTGAAGCATTCCATTCGTTTCTGTGGCATTTTTTCCAAGTTTAAAACAGAATTCTATTGCATCTCATTCTCTGAAAGTATCCTTATGTCCAGATTTTCTTTTTGAAATTCACCAACTGTGACAATCAGGTTTTAGTAGGGTGTATTCCAATTCTTGCTGAACCTGAAATCATAAAAAGTAGTCAGTCATCTCATAAGATGTATAGTAATAACAGATTGAATTTTCAAGTCTACAAGAATTTTAAATGCCTTTACAAAAAGTCTGGAAACTTATTGAAGGCACCTTGTATATTTCTTGAATAAAAATATTTTGTTATAAAATTTCGTTTTTCTCAATTCTTGATTTACAAAACTCTGTTTATGTGTAAGTAGCACTTGCTAACTAATGACCCTCCAATTCTTTCATTTCATTTATTTCCATTTGTTATTATTTATATATATATACACATATATATACATATATATACATATATATATTTATATATATATATTTATATATTTATATTTATATATATACATATATATACATATATATATATATATATATATATATATATATATATATATATATATATATATATATATATATATATATCCTTCATTTTATTTCTTCACTATAACACAACTTTTATACTAAAATTACATTAATTTTTTGTGTGGTCTTTGGCAATTTACAAAGACGCTATCATCGCCCAAAATGGCCATACTTAGGCCAAAGACTACCCCACAATATCATTAATTTATTTAACCAGCCAATTACTTGGATTGATTGGAGGTCAGAGAAACCAGATCAAATCAAAGTCACTGACTTCGTGCAGTAGCACTTATTTTATCAGTTGTCCCAAATATTTACAATTTTTAATTTTTTGATTAAGGTCATAGTTATCAATACTCACTCTAGTTTATTAATAAATGCTAGAAGGAGATGACAAATGCCAATCAATCTGAATGATAAATGACTGCAACATCACTGTGTGCTCTGCCCTTTTTACTATACATGGGTAGAAAAGTCAATGGAACACAGGTGCTTGTGATAATGATCAGGTTGTGTATACTATTTCTGTAATCTTATTTTGCCAAGACGATTGAGTTCCACCTTGACAATTTCCAAGGACTTTGAAGTGGACTCCATGTTGGGTAAAGATAAGGAATGAAGATTAAAAACAAAATTTATGGCTTTTAAAAGAACCACAAAAAGAATGCAGAGACATGAAGAAGATAAAGACTGTTGTGAATTGAAAAAAAAAAGGGAGAATCAGTAATGTTAGTAGTAAAGGTTTTATTTGCTAAAAATGTACATCGAAATGATAAATGGTTTATATAATTTTTACTTAAGATTCTTAAACTGATTCAAATTAATCGCGGAGGTGGGAAGGATGTTAAAATCATAACAAAGACCAAAATATATTCCCAAATTTATTGTCTTTGAAGCTTAGAACTTAAACTTACATTTACATAAAAACAAAATTTTTAGCTTCTAACAGAATCACAAAAAGTGTGCATATGGATACAAACTTTGAATGTGAAGTAGATTCCCAAGATTTACTGTCTTGGAAGCTTTATTAAAAACTAACCTTATTACTTTATCTTGGAAGAGTTATTTCAACAAACATAATGCCAGAAACAAAAAAAAAAACAAAAAAAATGGCCAATGGAAACGTTCTGGTACAGCATGCGGATTTTCTGCTGAAAATGATTTTGTTTTTTCACAACCCCCCCCCCCAGCATATTTGCATCAATATTTAAACATTTCCAAAGGAGTGCTAAGAAGAGTTCTCCTTGTGCACTCTAGAAGAAATAAGAGTTAAAATCGCATGGAGTGATTGAAGTGGAAAGAATTTCTATGAAAAAAGAAAACAAAGTAATACAAATATACATGACAACATTTGATATGCGAACCATCTTCTATAATAAAAATCTCACCTGTCCGTTTAAATGTATGTATGTATGTATGTATGTATGTATGTATATCTGCCTAAAATTTTCGACAGAGGTGACGGATTTTCATGAGATCGGCATCGTTTTTAAGCTCGACCCTTTGGGTGACAAAGTGAAAAATTGGCTAAAACCATTAATTCCTTCACCCTCAACTGGGTACTTTTCTACAAACAGGGGTCGCTTTTTTCGCCAATATTTTCGAAAGTCGTCCTCTCTTTTCAATTGAGTAGCCTTAATTTAAACCTATGTCACTTCCGGTTTGGTGATGGGCGCAACTATTTAAACAACCTATACCTCATTTGATTTGCCTTTTATTCCTCTATAATTTCACCTGTTCATATTTGACTTTTAATTGAAATATTCTAGTGTTCACGTCAATTTAAAAAAATAACTCCAAATTGAGGAGGCAAAAAGAAAGTCCACACAATGGAAAATTGTTATTTAAATGTAACTTTAGGACATTAATGCAACATAAATACATCAGGAGCACAATGAACTAGTTAATATTTAGTAGCATAGCCCTTCTGCAATTTGACGGTCTTCAATCTTTTGGGAATTCCTTGAATTAGACTGAGTAACACTCCGGGGAAAGGGGATTCCACTTTTTTAAAATTTTTGTCCAAAGTTCTTCCAAATTTGAAATTTTATCATTGCATAGCTGTTGCTTGATGTAATTGCATACGTTTTCGATAGGATTGACGTCTGGAGATTGTGCTGGCCAATCCAAACACGGAATATCATGCTCTTCCAGGAACCTCTTGACATTACCAGCTGTGTGAATGAGAGCATTATCCTGCATAAAGATAGGATTATAATCCAAATTCTGACCAAAGTAGGGTGGAAAATGCTCAGTCACCATATTACTGTACTTGGTCGAATGAATTCGACTTTGCAAGCGAAGTATAAGCCCTGGACCATTGGTACTAATAATGCCCCACACCAAAACTGAACCTCCACCACCTTGCAGCATTGAAACTGAGCACCTAGGATTAAATTGTTCGTCTTTTCTCCAACGGATGTACTGCCTACCATCACTGCCTAGCCTATTGAACTTGCTTCTGTCACTAAAAAGCACTTTTGACCAATATGAAGAGTCATGATCTTCATTGTATCTGACGAAGTCCAGACGGCGATTTCTGTTCTTTACAGAAATCATTGGCTTGCGTCTTGCAATATATCCTTGCAAATTAAATTCCTTTAATCTTTTCTTGACAGTAGAAAGAGAGCACTTTTTAACAAGATTGCACTGTTGTTGGATTTGGGGAACCATTTCAAATCTGTTTTTTAGGCTACGGATCTTGATAGCATTGTCTTCCCTGTTAGAAGTAACTCTAGTACGACAAAATTTAGGGCCATCACGAACACTGCCGGTGTTTTGGTGCTTTTGCACAGTCTTTCGTACCGTTTTCTCATCACATTTCAATCTATGGCCGATTTCTTGATTGGATAAACCAGAAAGGTGAAGATTAATGAGCTCCTGACGATCACTAAGAGAAAGTCGTGGCATATGGACTAAATGTTACGCTGTATAACCTGGAACAACAACAATTACGATTAGAGATGCTCTGTTGCCTGTTGACGATATTTTAAACTGATTTAAGGGCGATAATTTAAGCTAGTTTTAAGCGAATTTGTTGCTGCGGACTTTCTTTTTGCCTCCTGAATTTGAAGTTATTTTTTAAAATTGACGTGAACACTAGAATATTTCAATCAAAAGTCAAATATGAACAGGTAAAATTATAGAGGAATAAAAGGCGAATCAAATGAAATATAGTTTGTTTAAATAGTTGCATTAAATTAAGCTTAAATTTGCAGTTTTTGAAAAGAATTACAAGTGCGGACTTTCTTTTTGCCGACACTGTATGTAATATATATAATATATGTAATATATATAATATATGCCATATTTAATGTAATATATGTAATATATGTAACATATATAATATATGTAATATATGTAATATTTAATGTAATACATGCAATATATGTAATATATGCAATATATGTAATATATATAACATATATAATATATGCCATATTAAATGTAATATATGTAATATATGTAACATATATAATATATATAATATATATATAGTATATGCCATATTTTATGTAATATATGTAATATATATGTAATATATGCCATATTTAATGTAATATATGCAATATATGTAATATATGCAATATATATATAATATATGTAATATCAGTCCTCGCGCAAAAGAGCAGGGCACAAAATGATTAAAATAATAATAATAGAACAAAGACTTTCGCTGGCGAGGACTACTATTGACCGTAACTAGTTACACATTCCTTTTGAAATTTTCATCTCTATTTTTCTTGTTATAGACTCAATATTTGTTAATGAAACCTATATGAAATATGTTCCTTATTAAATTTTAAAGATTTTCTATTCTGAAAGAAGTTTTAAAAAATTTAATCTAAAAAAGTTATTTCAAAGTTTTGTTAAAAAAAAATTCAGATTTTCTCATAATTCAGACCTGTATTACAAAGAGGGGGTTGAAAAAATGAGTTGTGGTGTGAGGAGAAATATAAACTGAAACAGAGAGAATATTCAGACCTGCAATAATACAAAAGGGGGGTTCAAAAATGAGTTGTGGTGTGTAGAGAAATACAAACTGGAATAGAGAGAAGGAGAGTTTTAAAATATAACCTTAAAAAGATAAGATACGTTAGAAAAGCATTTCATCCAAGGCATGAAAATTGTTAAACAAAATGTTTTTACTATAGGCTTTAAAAATAAAGGTACAAGATTCAATTTGAAATTTATTTATCTTCAAAGTGCACTTTTATAAATTCTACAAAGTAAGGTATAAAAATTTAATTTAAATTGAATCAAAAAATTACCGTGGATTTATTTTATGTAATGTACATTCTGTTGCAATTTAAAAACATTATCTTTCATCTAGCAATTAATGATATAGATATAAAATTTTCAACGATTTTTTTAAAGTGCAACAGAATGCACATTACATAAAATAAATCCAAGGTAATTTTTTGATTCAATTTAAATTAAATTTTTATACCTTACTTTGTAAAATTTATAAAAGTGCACTTTTAAGATAAATAAATTTTTAATTGAATCTTGAGTCTTTATTTTTAACATTTTGTTTAACAATTTTCATGCCTTGGATGAAATGCTTTTCTAACTTGTATATAATATATGCCATATTAAATGTAACGTATATAATATATGCCATATTAAATGTAACATATATAATATATGCCATATTAAATGTAACGTATATAATATATGCCATATTAAATGTAACGTATATAATATATGCCATATTAAATGTAACGTATATAATATATGCCATATTAAATGTAACGTATATAATATATGCCATATTAAATGTAACGTATATAATATATGCCATATTAAATGTAACGTATATAATATATGCCATATTAAATGTAACGTATATAATATATGCCATATTAAATGTAACGTATATAATATATGCCATATTAAATGTAACGTATATAATATATGCCATATTAAATGTAACATATATAATATATGCCATATTAAATGTAACGTATATAATATATGCCATATTAAATGTAACGTATATAATATATGCCATATTAAATGTAACGTATATAATATATGCCATAGAATAAAACCATCAAATCCTCCTTTGATTGAAGCCATTAAATTTGTCTTTTGCTGTTTCCCTCTTCAATGGTTGCGGTTGTTTCTTAGTCCAAATTCCATTATAGTTTTGGTCATTTTATGTTTCAGTTTCAGAATGATAGCCACAGGCCACTTTACATCCCTTACGTCTCTGCTTTTTTCCAAGTTTGCCGTAGTGCTTGACCTTTCTTATTCTTCTGACATGAGTTCATCATAAGAGTAATCATTCTCATCCTCGATCATTTGTGTCAATGACCTCCTCATTCATGTGTTGTTATACGCTGTATATATTTTCCTCTGAGGGGATACATTAATTCGTAATTCATACAACATTTATCCAGTTAAGACATATCACCGATTTAAACTTTCTTTTTTTTTTCTTTTTTTTTTTTTTTACATGTGTGGCAGCATCTTTATAAAAGGTTGGTTGGTTTGTCTTTTTTTCTTCTTTTTTTTTACATGTGTGGCAACATCTTTATAAAAGGTTGGTTGGTTTGCCTTTTTTTTTTCTTTTTCTTTTTTACTCACGTTCACCTCCAACAGGGCATATCGCCACGTGGATATAAGGGGCTACTATTTGGGGCCATTTAAACCACAGCATGATGAAAGACGAACAAGATATTGGTTTACGTTACATTTAAACTTCTGTATGTCAGTTCAGTTAGAGAAGCAGGTATCAGGAAGGGAATTCCAAAGTCTAGCTATTCGAGTGGTCTGTTACAGTTAAGTTTAAAAAACAGTAATCGCCAACCCATGAAAATAGGTTTGATATTTCATGTTATTTTGTCAAACTTAAGTATTAAATAGCATTGCAAGTGCATTTAAAATTAGAGAATGGTTATGATGTAAATTGATAAACGAATCAATATAGTCAAATAGAATTGAGAAAAGAACAGACAAGATTTAGGCAAAAGGGAACGAGGGAATAACTTGTAACAAGAACCAGATACATATAAAGGCATAGCTTATAGCAGTTAGCACTCACAAATTCATTTTTACTCGATGATTTTTCGTAATTTTTGGATATATTACTATTTTCGGCATGACAAGTATGTAATATTACTTTTGCTTAAAACAACACATTTAAAAAAATCGATTTATCGATTTGTATCTTAACAAGCACTATAATTATTTCTGGTTGAAAACGCAGACCGGCAACCGTAAAAATTAACATGATGTTCGCACTTGTGCATTTTAAACACCCCAGAAAATTAAATTTTCATTTTATGATAGTCCGATGTTTCGTGATATTTATAATTAGTATTCAGATCCCATTCTGTTCCTTCTTTTTGTCTATTTAATATTACTAAAAAGATATTTAAACCAAAAATATCAATTGAATGTGTTTTCTTTTGTGTCTGGCATGTTACTAATCCTATGACAATAATAACAATAATCTGGGATGGGTTCAAGCGCTATGTTATGAGATCAATTTGGTAATGTTACACTTTTTTTAAATGGAAGTCGCTTCAGACAAGACGTGAAGCCACTTAATGTACGGAACTAACAAGAACGAAAGACGATTATCGTGAAGACCAGAGGTTCCTATTGACCTTAGTTTTCCAAAGTAGAGAGAAAGCAGTTAGCAGGAAGAGAGTTCCACAAACGGTTCTTGGAACGAAGCTACACAAATAGGAAGCTGCATTATCATGAGGTAGCAAAACAATAAATTGATGAAGACCACTAGACCAATGGGTCAAATGAGCTGGAACAAAAGAAGCAGGGAACAAATACGACAATTCTGAAGAACATATGCCATAATAGTATTTAAAGAAAAGACTGAGACTAGCAACATTAAGGTTATAAATCGCATGTTCATTGCTAATTGCAGGTTCTGTCATGCTGCATGGAGGGACTTGGTGAAATGAATTTGATGGCGCCAAATGAAATAGAAAAATAAAAAATAAATGATCTTAAATGGAACACATACATCAAGTCTGTTGCCAAGGCCGCTGGAAAAATGGTGGGATCCTTCTATGAATCCAGTAGATATCTCACTGCTGATGCAATTCTCTATCTATATAAGAGCCAGGTACGTCCAAGGATGGAGTACTATTGCCACATCTGGAGCTGCTAGAAAGGACTTATCCTGCCGTGAAAGAGTTCAAAATAGACTTCATAGCCTCGTAGGAGATGTCCTTTTCTCTTCCCTGCAACCTCTTTCTCACAGAAGAGATGTTGCGAGTTTGTATTTGCTTTATCGTTATTTTCATGGCAAGTGCTCGGCTGAGCTCCAATCTATGGCCCCCCTCGCCAAATTTTCACAAAAAACAATCGTCTAGCAGAAAACACTATCAATAATTTTCCCCACTCTTTATCTGTGCCTAAACCTAAACATAGATTCCATTAACAAAGGTTCTTTCTTATAACTGCACGCCTGTCTTCCGTTTTACTTTTTTCCAGCTGATTACAATATGGTTGTCTTCAAGTCTAACGTAAACAAGTTCTTGATGAGCCATTCCACTTAAGTTAACAAATTTACCGAATTTCCATTACTAACGATTACTATATTGTCCAATTTCTACTGTACACTCTTTAACCCTTATCCTCGAGTGTCCTCTGGGCCTTGTAAAAAATAAAAAATAAAAATAAAATAAGATTACACAATTTATAAAAAGTATCTTTATCTAAACCAACAAATATAGTATAACCCCGGGATACGTTTTTTTTCAGGTTATGATGTGGACTGCTATATTTGTCCGGTCGCTAGTTACGGTATTTGCCCCGCCTAACGGTGTTATTTATAATGTCATTTGATTATATACATGTATATTATATACTGTATTTTGTTACTAATTTATATATGTACTGTATAAAATTTTGCTTAGGCCCCGCAATACGGCTATTTCATCTTATGATCCATTAATGCCATATCCTGGGATTCTACTGTAACTGAAATTTATACAAACATTTGGGCAGATGTCATAAACCTTCAACAAAAATCAACTTTTCGTTCTTTGTTGGCTGAATGTGGCGGCGACTGATAAGTAACGAAATTTAATATAGTACTTCTTTGTTTGAAATGAAACGCCTCCCCCTTCCCCCACTTTTCGTTTGCGTTTTGATGCATGCACCAGACTCGAAATAACGTTTTAACATTTTCACCAAAAGGGAGCAACAAGGGTTTTCCGGTAGTCTGAAAAAATGGAAAGTTTAATAAATTCTATCATAGAGAATAAATTTCTGTCTAAAAAAAAATGATGAGGGAAGGGGAACTAACACAAATTTTAGTCGAAAAATTTACACGTAAATTAATAACACTGCATAACAAGTATTTTTAATATCCCGCCTATATTAACATGCCTGTATTTTTTTTTATGCATAACTAGCAGTTCAGCCCGGCTTTACTCGGGCCCTATGTACTGTTCATAACTTTGTGTGCATATGTATATATATATTAAAAAGTTTAATTCATGTCTAGATAACCTACATCTAAAATTTCAAATGTTTAGATCCAAAATTGGCGGAGGAGTTTGGTAGAGTCTGCAAAGGTGAACTCTGTAAACTTTGACATCTTGGCAACTAAATTTTCGCCCAAAAACTGATTAAAAAGCTTGCTGTATGCCTGAATACCCTTTATGTAAAACTTCAAATGTTTAGACCAAAAATTGGCTGAATAGTTTCCTAGAGACCGCAAAAGTCAAATCTTTTGAACTTTACCATCTTGGCAGCCAAATTTTCGGCCAAAAGCTGATTAAAAAGTTTGCACTATGTCTGAATACACTGTATCTAAAATTTCAAATGTTTAGACCAAAAATTGACTGAGTAATCTGGTAGAGACCGCAGAGATCAATTCTTTTAAAACTTTGACACCATTTTGGCTCCTTAACATTTATTGTTTTGCGCTCAAATCAAATTATAAAGTTTGGCCTATGTCCAAGTAATCTACATTTAAAATTTCAAGTGTTTAGACCCAAATTTGTGGAGGAGTTCGGTAGAGTTTCAAAGGTCAATTCTTTGAACTGTGACCCCTTGACAGCCGAAAATTGTTTAAAAAAGATTTTCCCATATCTCAATACTCCTTATGTCAAATCTCATGTCTGTAGACTGAAAATTGACAGAGTAGTTTACTAGAGAAATGTACACTCACGGACACACACACCGAGACAATTTAACTTTTATAGATATATACATTAGCATTAAGTAGCTCCGAAACGGTGCGTATTCTCCTGATGACTCGATATTATCTGTAAGATGCTATGAAATACATCCCAAAAACATGATTATATCCAAGTTTACAAGTGAATAAACTAAGAAATGCAATGAAATACCTCAGAAAAAAAACGATAAACATCATTCTATACAAGTAAAAGAAAAAGAAAAACTAAGATGAGGAAGGCCTTAAAAAGACGCGTTTTCTCTCTTGACAACCAACATTAACTTTATCCGAAATGGATTACTTCACAAGTGAAAACAGCTGATAAACATTATTATATACAAGCCTATAAGGTAAGCTGTTTCTTTCACAACACAACATCTGTTATTCGCTTGCTTGATGGCGGGTTTCTTCTATTGTTCTGGTAGTAATTTTTATCCTCAATCTTTTTTTCTTATGATTCCTATGCGAGGCCCTCACCAATCGGAGGCCCTAGGTGGCTGCCTAATTTGCTTATGCCTAAGACCGGCTTTGCTTGCTGAAGTTTACAAATAACATTTTCATAGGTCTGTCACACAGAAGTTTGAGCAAGTATTATCGTTGTTTTGACATGTTTAAACTTGGAAAAGTTTTTTTATCATTCTATTACAATTAAGTTTGATGTATTATTTTTATTATCTGCTAAACTTAAACTAGCAATTTCATTTTGTACGATTGTCACATTTAAGCTTGCACTCAAATTTTAACTAGTCTGTCATATCTAATTTTTAACAACAATTTTTCTTGGTCTGTTATACTTAAAGTTAAAATGCAATTTTCTTAGGTGTGTCACATACGAGTATAAATTTTAGTTAGCATTTTAATTGATCTGTCTGTAGCTGTGGTAAAGTAACAAAGTCCTGTTCACTGTTGAAGTGACATCATGCACATGCTATTAAAAATTATGAATATTTAACCTTACAAAATGTCTAATGCAATAAAAGGTTTAACCGAACAAAATATTTAACGCAACAAAATGTTTAACGCAATAAAATATTTAACGCAACAAAATGTTTAACGCAACAAAATGTTTAACCAAACAAAATATTGAACACAACAAAATGTTTAACCAAACAAAATGTTTAACGCAACAAAATATTTAACCAAACAAAATGTTTAACCAAACAAAATATTTAATACAACAAAATGTTTTACCCAACAAAATGTTTAGCCAAACAAAATGTTTAACCAAATGAAATGTTTAACCGAACAAAATATTTAACACAACAAAATGTTTGACGCAACAAAATGTTTAATGCAACAAAATGTTTAACCAAACCAAATGTTTAACCAAACAAAATATTTAACCTAACAAAATGTTTAACTAAACAAAATATTTAACCAAACAGAATGTTTAACCGAACAAAATATTTAACGCAACAAAATGTTTTATTTAATGCAACAAAATGTTTAACCAAACAAAATATTTAACGCAACAAAATGTTTTACCAAACAAAATATTTAACGCAACAAAATATTTAACCCAACAAAATGTTTAACCAAACAAAATGATTAACCCAACAAAATATTTAACCAAACAAAATATTTAATCAAACAAAATGTTCAACCAAACAGAATGTTTAACCGAACAAAATATTTAACGCAACAAAATGTTTAACCAAACAAAATGTTTAACCAAACAAAATGTTTAACCGAACAAAATATTTAACGCAACAAAATATTTAACGCAACAAAATGTTTAACCCAACAAAATGTTTAACCAAACAAAATGACTAATTTAAGTCATATTAACTTTTGTTCATCAACGTACTTACAAATGTAAATTGCTTCTTTCATTTATTTTGACAATATTTCCAATTAATAAGAGATTTAAAAAAAAAAAAAAAGCATTAGAAAACTTTTGGTTTGATTGTTTTGTTTTACAGCATATCAATCCTTTTCAGATTATTTAATGCCGAATCCAGATATTTTGGAAATAGTATTCATATTGCATCCATGAAATACACCCCAAAAAAACATGATTATATCCAAGTTTATGAGTGAATAAACTAAGAAATGCAATAAAATGCCTCAGAAATAAACGATGAACACCATTCTATACAAGTAAAAAAAAATGGAAGAAAAACTAAGATGAGCAAGGCCTTAGAATGTTATTTTGTAGAAGGTTTTTATTCTTCAAGCTCTTTGTATCTTCAATCCCCGTTTTTTTAATGAGATAATAGGCACACATAGTGGGTTTTATTGATATGACATTGCTACATATATATATAGTCATACACGTACAGTACTGTTTCGCTGTTTCACAGCTCATCAGTGCGGCTAGACAGACAACTACTTCAAGCCAGGATCGAAACCCGACCGTCTGTACGACAGGCAAGGCTCCTAACCACTACTCTATCAGCGGATGCTGTGTGAATCATGAGTTTAACGATGTTTTGAAATCGTCCGAACTACCTCTGCTCGATTTGTTTTACACAAAGAGCACCACTTACACATTAATGGTAATTCGTGTATCACTTCTCAATATGTTCAACTCAAGATGAGGAGCATTATATATATATATATATATATATATATATATATATATATATATATATATATATATATATATATATATATATAATGTATTTGTGTGTATTTCAGAATCATATTTTTAGCATTATCAGTCATCAAGCGATGCCGGAAGGCAGGCTGAGTATTTGACCTTTCTTTGCCTTTGGAGTAGAATGTCTACATTTCTTGACCTGGTGTAACTGGCCTCATCATCATCATTATTATCTAGCAATTACCTTCCTTGCCCTGGCAGGAGTGATGGGATGAGAAAGGGATTTTTGCCTGTTTATTTTAGTTTGAGTTAGCCAGTCTCAAAAGAGGACGAAGAACTTCGTGCTCTGTCAGAAATAGTTTTTGACGTTAAACATAATGTTTCAGGTTTTTCTTATTATCCTGTTGGAATAACCATCTCTCCCCACACAAAAGATGGCCCTCCATCATCAACGATGCTTTTTGTAGCTTACTAACATAAGACTCTTCACCACCTTGAGCTCCATCGTCACTCTGTAAGAAAAGGCGTCCCATACCATTGGGACTCTCCACCACTATGACATGGAGAAAATTTCAAGAGGCGTGTTTTCGTTATGTCAATATCGTTGGAAGCCATCAGGACCATCTAGATTGAATTTTTTCTCATCAGAAAACAGAACATTCTTCCACTTCTCAACGTCCCATGTTTGGTAATTCCGACCAAACCTTAAGTGGTCAACCTTGTGATGTGGAAGCAAGCGAGGAATTTGTTTACGCTTTTTATTTACCATGTCTTTTTGTCGTGTCATGTGATGGTTACTGGAGTACAATCAGCATCTGTGAATGCCTTATTTGACTAGAACAAAGTCCCCTGTCTCTAACAACAACCCATCTTATTCTCCTACGCAATGCAGGAGAAATTGGGGGGGGGGGCTTACCAGTGGATATGTTTTTCCATAATTCTCACTGTTCTTTAGAAAGTTGCAAATCAGTTTTACTTAGCTGCGATCCCCCGCTGTGACGAACCTTGCTTATGGAGATTTAGAATTCGAGCATGCTAAACTTCAGTAAGCTAATAAGTGATTGCTCATCTGTAACTAAAAAACAATTTATATCCCTAGTCTTATAATTTTAATCAAGTGTAAACTGCTTTGTTTTATAAAAATGTAAATTTCTAAATTAAAGGTTTGGAGTGTAGCTTTTTTTTTCCATAACTTTTTAGGTTATAATATTGGTTGGAGAAGTCTAAAATCTATCCTTAAAAAAAAAAGGTTTCTTTTTAATGATTTTCAAGTGGTTTTAAATTTTTGATCAGGAGTGTATGTGTGTTTTAAACTTGAATAAAAAATGAATTGTGTGTTAGCCCATTACAACAAGTGTTGGCGGTTTTTATAATAGGCAACAAGAATATCATCATTTAAATATGTGTATATGTTTTAGGATTCACTTCTAAACTAATTAACCAATCATTATGAATTTTGGAAACAGATGCTAGGTGTGAGGGCCGGTAATCTGTGCTATATTTAGTTTATTTTAGTTTTATGCAGAAAGGGCAAAGAGGAGGTGAAAGCCTTTCATGACAATTCAGATATGAAAACTGACAATATGGATGTGGCCATCGTAGTTCAAACCAATGTTGAATTTGTCACAATTTAAGAATGTTTTTGTTTTATATATTTTTTTATAACAAATACACATACAAATGAAACGCATTCGTTTTATTTTTTGATACTGATACAAGCGTTGCTAAGGAGAAAAAAAATCTAATGTGTGTTGTGGATTAGTTTCTGAAACAAATTTGCTAATTGAGTGAATGTTTTCCGTTTCTTTTTCAGCTGCTCTCATAGAAGGAACAATACTATGCATGCATGGAGGATTGTCCCCGGATTTGATTGATCTTAACCAGGTTTGTTTTTGTTTCTTTATTACACTAGTTTCATAGTGTGCAAGCAGGACTACCAGGCGTTGTCCACGAATCTAAGAAAATAGAATTAAAAAAGGGCATGTCACAGCGTTCTTTAAGACCCTTCCCCTTCTCTCTCTCTTTCTCTTTCTCTTTGAACGCATCTCTCTCTCTCTCTCTCTCTCTCTCTCTCTCTCTCTCTCTCTCTCAAACTTTTCATTCTCTCTTTCTTTCTCATTCATACACAACTGCTTCAATATAACATAAAGCAAAAAAGAAAAGATCAGCAGGCATTGTTTTTTGGAAAAAGTAAATGTAATAAAATCTATATAAATAAAACAGTAGATGTATGTGCGTGTAAATATTTAACCGATAAACTCTTAAACTACTAATCACATGACACTCAAATTAACAGGAAATGATAATCATACAATAAGGATGGTTTATAACGAGTAAAACCTTTGTTTTGGATTAATTACGTGTACATAAATATATTGGCAAGTTGAAATTCAAAATGTTCACTTCAACTTGTCAACATATTTCTATTACTTTTGCACATACGCAAATTCATTCATAGTTTGAAGTGGTTTAATTTTAAATCTTTCTTATCTATCTGTCGAAAGCTCACATAGTAAGAAATGCGGCTGGAGTGCTAAATATTTTGGTTTCGATGTTAGCTGATGACACAGAAGTCATATTTTTTAATCTTTCGAAATCAGTACTATATATTAGGTACAATATAATATTCAATAAAGAATTTGCTCTGAAATAATAATAACGAATTCTGTATGAATTATATATATATTTAAGTATATTTTATGATCAAACAAGACCAGGTGCTCCCCACTCGTTTTTAATAAAAATCACTACAAATGCTATCATTTAGTCCTTGGTGACAGCAAGTGATGAATATTGCAGTATTTTTTTTTTTTATTTACCCTTTTAGCATAATAATAAGAGTGTTCGCTGGAAGACCAGGGTTCAATCCTCGGTAAAGTCATACTGTAATGTGGCTATTACAGTTCAAACCTCTCTCAGACTCCCACGCCATCAGGCCCCATCGAAAAGGAACAAACCAATAAAAATAAATCAATCCGACTTGGCTTTTCTTTATTTTTTAACACAAGTCGTTTATTACCGTTTTTCTTTCTCCCCATCTCGATACCAGTCTTTCGCTGCCACTACGTGGGGCCACATGTCCATCTCCCCTGGTGGTTTTTCTTTCTGCTTCACTACATGCCGGCCAAAGACAGCCATTTCTTGTCTTCGACTTTACACATCCATCTTGTTCAGCTGCACTTTTTCTTCTCCGACTATGTGCTGTTCTTTTTTTCTTTTTCTTGTCATGCCAGCTCGTGCACATTTTCTAATTTGCATATATGCTTTTTTTCGGCTACTGCTGCTAATATCCTGATATTTTCACATGCCTTTATATGCATTCTGTTACAATGCCAAAGACTTTAAAAATAATACTTGATGCTCCCTTACAAAGCATTCATCATTATAAGGGGAGGATCAAGGGCAAGTGGGGTAATCCTGGGAATAGAATGGCACCCTCCTTTACCCATCGGTGTAGCAGATAATGCATAAGTAGCCTTCAAGTTGGCTTTGACTACAATCAGCCTTAGTTTTTTCTTACTATAACCTGCTTGGGCTTGTACTAAAATTGGAGTATGTAAAACTTCTAAATGTATCTTTGGTGGCTTCTGAGTTTTAGCAAAACTTACAGACAGACTGGAATAGTAATTACTACCTGGTATTGCCTGGGGCAAAATTGTAACATAACTTGTATCCCTCTCTCTTTCTGTCTTCCTTGTTTCCTCCTCTACCTCTCTTCTTTGCCCAGTCCATTCCTCTCTCTGGACATTTACTCACACAGAAATCGAGTCAGCATAAAAAAATAACTGAAAAATCAGAGTTATTTTCCTTTGTATAATAACATTAAAAGATGTGTGTACATCTTGATAACATTAAATGATATCAATGGCCATTTGACTCTAAAAACATTAATCTTTTTAAAATTATTTTAGATATTATACATCCAAAGTTATGGCGATAATATGCCAAAGTATGGCATAAGGGTCTACTTCACAAGATTTCCAGCTACGGTATAACTGGAAATGTTTTTTCAATCATTAAATCATTTCTCTCCGATAGGCTCATAAGAGTAGTGGTAGATGGTCAAAAATCGGAGGCCTGCAATATAAATGCTGGAGTCCCTCAGGGGTCAATCTTGGGCCCAACTCTCTTCCTGATCTACATCAATGACCTCCCTAAACACATACTTAAATCATTCGTTGACATCTATGCTGATGACACGACCATCTATGGCAACACATCAAAGGCTGTAAATGACGAAGTTCTATCTGATTCTCTCTCCTCTGATCTCGAGCGCGTGGTTCAGTGGGGGAAGATGTGGCTAGTTACCTTTAATGCATCCAAAACCAAACTCCTATCCTTACATCATCAACGCTCTGATCCCCAGCTGGCATCAATTGTGATGGATGGCTCTCGTCTGGGTGAGGCCCCGTGTTTTGACAAGCTTCTGGGTTTGACCTTTACTCCTGATCTGAAATGGAACACGTACATCAAGTCTGTTGCTAAGGTCGCTGGAAAGATGGTGGGATCCTTCTACCGCTCCAGAAGATATCTCACTGCTGATGCAATTCTCTATCTATATAGAAGCCAAGTACGGCCAAGGATGGAATACTGCTGCCATATCTGGGCAGGAGCTGCCAAAAACAGCCTATCATGCCTTGACAGAGTACAAAATAGACTTCGTGGTTTAGTGGGGGATGCCCTTTTCTCTACCCTGCAACCCCTCTCCCACAGAAGAGACGTTGCAAGCCTATCCTTGTTTTATCGTTATTTTCATGGCAGGTGCTCGTCTGAACTCTAATCCCTGGTCCCCCCTCGCCAATCTTTCACGAAAAACACCCGTCTAGCTGAATCCACTGTGAAAAATTTCCCCCCCTCTATATCTGTGCCTAAATCAAAACGCGGATTTCATGAACAAAGCTTCTTTCTTAGAACTGCACGCCTGTGGAACTCTGTTCCGTCTGCCTGCTTCCCTCCGGACTACAACTTGGATGTCTTCAAGTCTAATGTTAACAAATTCCTAATGAACCGCCCCCTTAAGTAAACACTTCATCAAATCTCCACACTAACGTAATGTACTTGCAATAACCCTTATCCCTGAGTGGCTTCCGGGCCTTGATAAGTGGTGATCTCTGTGTAAAAAAAAAAAAAAAAAAAAAAACTTTGTAGATCTTTGTTGTGGATTTTTCAAGTTTTAGGTGGTCATAGAAACAGACATTTGGCCTTCTATATATCTATAAAAGTAAGAATGTGTGTGTGAGGACAATTCTCAACATATATACTGAACAATTTTTTTATCTACAGACTTGAAATTTGATATATAGAGTATTCAGACCAGTGGAAAATTTTTAATTGGTTTTCATCCGAAAAAAAGGGCTACTAAGGGGTCAAAATTGAAACATTGCTACTTGGGGGTCATTGGACTTTTATCTGTTTGCTGTTTCATAAATTCACATGCATGAATGGTTCACAAGACAGATTCCTTATGTTATGAATAAGTAGGTTTGAAAACACTTTTTAAAGATCGTGTCAAGCTGCCTTAATTATCTTTAGGTTTTGGTTTCGATCTTAGCTTGAGTATTTTTACTTACAAGAAGTGAACTGTTTAGAAAAAACATAATACTCGCATGCACATGTCTCGGTTTCTTTTTCGTTATTTTTACAGCATTTTTTTTTAAAGGAATTTAGTATTACATTTAATGCCTATGGTATTTCTGTTTATAATGAATAAGAAATTTTCATTAATTAAAATATAAGGTTTATGCATATTTTACGACCGGGCAACGCCGGGCAGCCTGCTAATAGATGATAGATCACAACAACAGCCCTGCTAATAAAATACAAAACACATGAGTAAATTGATTCTGAGATCACCTATAATGAATAATTGATATTTCTAACATGTTTACATTGTGTTTGGCTTTTGCATTCTTTTGATGATCACAAATGACACCTGCAAAACTATACCAGAAGGTGCAACAGTCAAAAACGTAAAAAATGGTAACAACAACAACAACAACAATAAAAATTCTCAAATATTGAATGATTAGTCAGACCATCTTAGAAACATGCTCTTCCTCATCAGTCTTAGAAATTGGCAACCAACACTCTCTCTTAATCGTATCTTAGTGATTATGTAAAGAAGTTACTGTGCTATTTTTTAAAATCGTATTTTCAAGTTAGATTCAAGTTTTACAATATTTTTGTTTTTTATTAAATTGTTTAAATTTTATCTATATAAAAGCCAGGTATGTACTATTGTTAATGGAGTACTATTGCCACATCTGGGCAGGGGCTGCTAGAAAGACCTTCTCCTGCCGTGACAAAGTTCAAAATAGACTTTGTAGCCTAGTTGGGGCGCTCTTTTTTCTTCCCTGCAACCTCTTTCCCACAGAAGAGACATTGTGAGCTTGTCTCTGCTTTATCATTATTTTCATGGCAAGTGCTCATCTGAGCTCCAATCTATTGTCCCCCTCACCAAACTTTCACGAAAAACACTCGTCTAGCAGAAACCATTATCAATAATTTCTCCCACTCTTTATCTGTGCATAAACCTAAACGTAGATTCCTTGAACAAAGCTTCTTTCTTAGAACTGCACGCCTGTGGAACTCTCTTCTGTTTGCCTGTTTTCCGGCTGACTACTAGTCTTCAAGTCCAATGTAAAAAAATTCTTGATGAATCGTCTCATTAAGTAATCCAATTTACCAAGTTTACACTACTAACAATTACTACGATATTATCCCATTGACTACTGTACACTCAATAACCCTTATCCTTGAGTGACTCTTATGTAAAAAATAAATAAAAAGTGAAAATACAGAAAAGTTACGAAACACCTTCCCTCTCCCCATGTTAAGAATAGGTTTCTAAATAATGTTATTATTTCAGCATGGTAACTTTTCTGCCAAAGTAAAATCTTAGCAGTGACACAAAGGAAGATGGAGAGAATAATGTTGGGCATCACTCTACAAAACAGAAAGACAAACATTCACTGACAACCAAGAGTTATTGATATCAATACTGCCATCAAGATATTCAAACACAGATGGGCAGAGCACATAGCCAGACATGACAAGAGATGGTCCATCAGGACAACGGAATGGACACCTCGTGAACATAAGAGGCCAAAAGGAAGACCAAGAACAATACAACACATGGGTCCTACATGGCAGCGGATAGCTCGGGACAGAGTTAGATGGTTAAAGTCCAGGAAGGGGTTTCTCATTGAGTGATAAAACCTTATTGATTGATTGAACTGCATAAGTAGCCATATCTTTGATGTCATTTCCATCTAATTTGATCGTTTAAAGTTTATTTCTAAGTAAGGTCAACCTCATAACCCCTTTGTGATGCCTTGTATAAACTGTATCGTGTTTACAACATCCTGCAAGATCCACATTAATAAATATATTTTAATCTATATTTATAGGAGCGTCATGTATTCTGGCTCTGTTATTAAATAACCAAGCCAGTTCATGTGTGCATATTTAATGTCGCATCCGCATTTAAACTGTGACATGAGCATGATGTCATGGAATGAAATATATATATATATATATATATATATATATATATATATATATATAGAGAGAGAGAGAGAGAGAGAGAGAGAGAAGCTTTGAATAAAAAAAATGCAAAACTAAAAATAAAGAATGCAGTTTAAATTCCCGGAAGTTGAAAAAAAATTCTTTTACTTTAACCTATCGCAGACTTAGCACCTACATAATCCGACTTCTAAAAAGTTTTTAATGACAAAAGAGAATTCATTTATATAAGGATAAAAAAAAGCCTTAACTAAAATTGTTAAATAAAAATAGACTTAGCATTTGCATAAGCCGATTTCGCAAAAGTCTTCAATTTTAAAACAGAATTTTACTACATAAGGATGAGAAGAGAAAACCTTAACTAAAATTTTGTAAATAAAAAACGGGGATCATCAGCTGCTTACCATGTAGCTGTTTCAGAGATTTAAAAACAGGACAGCTGTTTAATACATGGCTCTTTAATGGATAATACCACTTCCCCAATTAAAACGAAAAAAAATATGTAAAATAATACGATTACTATTTTTACTAATATATGAAAAAAATAAATGAACTAAATAAAAAATATAAAAAGATAAACTATTAATGAGTAAGTTTCAGATTACAGGATCCATTCTGTGACATGTCAAATAGCATATAAATGCTCTGAGAATAAAAATGCATGAAAGCTTAAGTACCTTAGGCACTAGAAAGGCAAATAGATAAGAGGAAGGAGACCTAGCCATACATATCTAAACACTCAATATATAGTCTAAAGAAGCTTTGAATAAAAAAAATGGAAAAGTAAAAATAAAGAATGCAGTTTCAATTCCCGGAAGGATATATATATATATATATATATATATATATATATATATATATATATATATATATATATATATATATATATATATATATATATATATATATATCCGCATTTAAACTGTGACATGAGCATGACGTCATGGAATGAAATATATATATATATATATATATATATATATATATATATATAGAGAGAGAGAGAGAGAGAGAGAAGCTTTGAATAAAAAAATGCAATATATATATATATATATATATATATATATATATATATATATGTATATATATATATGTATATATATGTATATATATATGTATATATATGCACATATATATATATATGTATATATATGTATATGTATATATATATATGTATATATATATATGTATATATATATATATGTATATGTATATATATATGTTTATATATATGTATATATATATGCATATATATATATATATATATATATAGTTTTAAAAAAAGTAATAGGCGGAAGTTTCTCGAGAGCTCTTTTGGCTATCATCTCGTCAGGAGAAAATCGATAGAACCTAAATAATATTGTGGCGAAAATAAAGAGTTCTAATGGGGAACTTATTAAATGTGCCAAAAGTACGGGGACACTAATTAAATTTATTTACGTTTAAAAACGATTAAAATATTGGCACAACGAGGGAGAAAAAAAAAAGCGGGAGAAAAGATTCAAAGTTCCCCAAAGAGAAACAATGCGTTTGATGTTTCTTTTTGCCGGCACAAAGAAGGTTTACGCACCCACCGCAATAGAGACGGCCTCCAAAATCTTTAAATGGTTTTTGGAGTCCGCTCTACGTAGCACCTCGAACCAATCTATTTTATATCTATCGGCACAGCACGGGTTGTCAACCAAATGCTGGCCAATAGCAGAGTCCAAGGCTACATATATATATGAAAGAAGACAGAAAGGAAGAGAAAAAAAGAGAAAAAAAAGCACGTCGATTTGAAAGGTACGTTTGAGAAGCATTCAAGTCTTCACTCTTCCACTATATTTTTGGAAGCGAGCCAATCGATCTGTGAGTTCTAGAGAGAATTACAGCAACTAAAACATAGTACTAATATAACAAGAAGAAGCATACTTGTGTAGTAAATATGTGTCGGCGACTGGTGTGGCAAACAAAGAAAATAAATGAGATAGTGGATTGAGTTTAGTGGACAATGCGATGAATATTCATGATATATAGTTGGAACATATCGTGTAAAGTAACAGTATCAGTACGTTGTTGAATACATCAATATGCTAGATATTTTTTCTACTTGGGAGTCACCACTTATCAAGGATAAAGATCAATGACTGTAAGGTGTTAGTGCAGTAATCGTTAATGGTATATATTGGGTTGATTTTGATTATTTATGGGGTCAGCTCCACAAGAACTTGTTTACATTGGATTTGAAGGCTACTATGTTATATTCAACCAGGAAGCAAGCCAACAAAACAGTGTTCTACAGACGGGCAGTTCTCGGAAATAAGCTTTGTTTCTGCATTTAGATTTAGGCACAAATAGAGTGGTGGAAATCCTATATAGTGGTTGCAGATAATCAAGTGTTCTTTTTCTTTTGTGAAAGTTTGGCAAGGGGGAATCATAGATTGGAGTTCAGTCGAGCACTTGCCATGAAAGTAACGATAGAGCAGAGACAGGCTTGCAACGTCTCTTCTGTGGGAAAGGTGTTGCAGGGAAGGGAAAAGGGCATCATCTACTAGTATTTTTACAATCGTTTATTGACATCAATTTATTGCAATCCAGATTCTAACTATACGGTTGGTGGAAAAATAATGTCGTTTTTGACAAGAATTTGACCGTCAAAAAACGATATAATTTTTGCACTAACCTAACATGTAAAATGACAACAACAAAATAGCAACTATAAGCATAGTAGTCATATACGAAGGCCAAATAACGTTAGTCACGTTATTTTAGTGAAGAACATTCTAAACCGACACCTGTATTAGAGGGTTATCAATCAATCCAATGAAATATGTTCGTTTAGTAGTTTTTCAGCTGCAAGTGCACCTTTTGCATTATTCCGACAAATATAAACTACATCACTGGTGAGCAGACACTCGTCGGTTAGAATTAAATTTTCTTTCACCTAAAAAGATTTTGTGCCAAAGTTTTATTTTCTTTGCGCATGTCTCTTCATAAGTTTGGATCTATTTTCAAACATAATCAAAACGTTATACTAGTAAGCTAGCCATGAATACATAACTATCCATAAACACTTCTTATAAACGATCACTATGTCATCAAATTCTATTAATTATTTTCAAACCGTTCATAATATTCTTCATTCTTCAACTGATAATCCATTTCATTAATCCTCATCCTCGAGTCACTTTTTAACTTATTATTAAAAAAAAGAAAGAAAAGAAAATGGCGACAACCAAGACAACCAATGTGAAACCTGTTAATAATCTTACATTTTTTAATTTTTGAGATAAGGATTGATAGCATGTATTATTTTTCAGACTACTGTTCTCATCTTGAGTGCTATTTGCACATAAGAAACGTTTGTTTATTAAATTGTTAGGTGGAAGTACACAATAGTTATAAAACGTCTTCCCTTCCCCATGTTAAGAATGACTTTCTAAATAATATTATTTCAGTACAGTCCATGTTCTTCATAGATACCAAAAATTCATACAATTGTCTACGAGGACCCGTGAATAAAGTAGTAGATAAAACTCAATTGTGACACTCTTCTGGAGATTGAAGGTTCAATCCTCAGTACGGGAAATACAAAGAATGCAATTACAAATTACTTAACGCTTTTACTCGATCATGGCTGACATAATAAGCTTGTGCTATCCCCGTGGATTAAATTTGAAACTCTGTGCAGATTCCATGATTTGACAGAAAGATTCTAGAGTTCAATAAGGTACATTTGAAGAAGGTCGGATGTTCCATCGGCCGAAACGTTGTGCCAAATAACACTTAAGATTAGAAGAGAAGTCGAAATAATCTGAATAATCGTTCGACATGTTAAAATCATGTTTTATCATAAAATAAGTCATTTTTTTCTTACTCTTTCTCGGGTTTTCTTTTTTTTTTTTTTTTTGGGCTCTGTTTAATAGTCTCCCCACAATGGCACAGATAGACACAAGGTTGGTTTTTACTTTGGGGAAATCCATCTCACCCCCCACCCCGCCACAAAAAAGCACACACTCTGGATTGAGATAAAAATAAAAATTGTACCAGTCTGGAAAGATTTCTTTTCTTCTGACCAAAAACGCTTATCTTTGAATGGTTTTTGGTCGTGAATAGTGAAAGTAAAAAGATAAAAACAAAAAACAAAAACAAAACAGATTTTAACCCAAAAACTATAATGTGATTTGTATATAAATATGATTTCTTCAAATTACGCCAGGTTTTATTTATTTATTTTATTTATTGATTTATTTTATTTATTTATTTATTTATTTATTTATTTGCATCACCATAAAAACTAAAAACTAAATTATTGTTTTTAATTAATATCGGTATCTAGTGCTGGGTCGATTAATCAGAATTAGAATTGGGAACTCGAAAACTTCCCACCTGTGGAACACTGTTCTACTGGTCTGCTTCCCGGTTGAATACAACATGGTAGCCTCCAAATCCAATGTAAACAAGTTCTTATTGAGCCATCGGCATAAATAATCAAATTCTACCCAATTTACATTTACTACACTACCACCTTACATTCAGTAAGCCTTATCCTCGAGTGGCTTTTGGGCTTTGATAAGTGGTGACTCCCAAGTAAACAAAGAAAAAAAAAGAACTTTTTAAGGTATCAGAATCGGAAAAATTGGAGACCATTTTTTGGTGCCAAAAACTATTGTTTCAATTGTTTTTGGTTTTATTTAAAACTTAATTTTCAACTGCTGGTATTATTAAAAAGAAATGATAAATATTTATTGATTTTCAAATTATTAGTAAAACTAAAATCACCTCCTTCACAAGTATACTTTTAACACAACAGAGTTGTATGCTCAGTCTGTCAAGTCCAAAGTAGCTGAGCAGCGGATTGGTTCCCACCAGTTTTGGCAAATAGCAAACAGAATCCTGAACAGAAGCGTATGCTCTATCCCAACTATCATCAATGGACCTGAGTTAATCTCGTCAGCATCAGACAAACCCAAACTCTTTGCCAAGAATTTTACAGCTAATTCTATCCTTTGCAACAAAGGCCGCCAACCTCCAATATTTCCTCCTGTATCAGAAAACACGCTATGTGATATGCAAATATCTGTACTTGATGCTGCCAAGCTAATCAAAAACCTTGATTCCAGTAAAGCAACCGACCCTGACGATATTCCAATTACAGTACTAAAAAATCTTCAACCAGAACTAGCGCCCATACTTATAAAACTGTTAAACGTTGTCTTAAGGATAATTGCTTCCCATCATCCTGGAAAATCTCATCAGTATGCTCTGTATTTAAGAATTCAGGTGATCGGTCATCTCTCTCTCAGTGCAGGCCAATAAGTCTCCTGTGCGTCACGAGTAAGTTGCTGGAATCTGTGTTAAATGGAGAAGTAATCAACCATCTCAACAAAAATAACCTTCTTAATGACACACAATATGGTTTCCGTTCTGCTAGATCTACAGCAGAGATGCTTAGAGTTATATCTCATAGGATTAGCTAATTTCTTGACGGAGGTCACCTTTCTAGGGCAATTGCTCTTGACATATCAAAGGCCTTTGATAGGGTATGGCATAAAGGTTTACTTCACAAGATCTCCAGCTATAGTATAGCTGGAAAAGTCTTCTCAATTATTAAATCATTTCTCTCTGATAGGTTCATAAGAGTAGTAGTTGATGGGCAAAAATCAGAAGCTCACAGTATGAATGCTGGAGTCCCTCAGGGGTCTATCCTGGGCCCAATTCTCTTCCTGATCTACATTAATGATCTTCCAAATCATATCCTTACATCATTCGTAGACATTTATACTGATGACACTTCTATCTATGGTAGCACATCTAAGACTGTAAACGACCAAGTTCTCTCTGATTCTCTCTCCTCTGATCTTGAGCACGTGGTACAATGGAGAAAGGAGTGGTATTTACTTTTAATGCATCTAAAACCAAGCTTTTATCTTTACATCATCAACGCGCTGATCCCCATCTGGCATCAATTGAAATGAATGGCTCTCGTCTTGGGGAGGCCTCATGTTTTGACAAGCTTCTGGGCTTGACCATTACTCCTGATCTTAAATGGAACACATACATCAAGTCTGTTGCCAAGGTCGTTGGAAAAATGGTGTGATCCTTCTATGAATCCAGTAGATATCTCACTGCTGATGCAATTCTCTATCTATATAAGAGCCAGGTATGTCCAAGGATGGAGTACTATTGCCACATCTGGGCAGGAGCAGCTAGAAAGGACTTATCCTGCCTTGATAGAGTTCAAAATAGACTTTGTAGCTCGTAGGAGATATCCTTTTCTCTTCCCTGCAACCTCTATCTCACAGAAGAGATGTTGCGAGTTTGTATTTGCTTTATCGTTATTTTCATGGTAAGTGCTCGACTGAGCTTCAATCTCTGTCTCCCCATTGCCAAACTTTCACAAGAAACACTCGTTTAGCTGACCACATTATCAATAATTCCCCCACTCTTTATCTGTACCTAAACGTAGATTTCATGAACAAAGGTTCTTTCTTAGAAGTGCATGCCTGTGGAACTGTCTTCCATTTTCCTGCTTTCCAGCAGACTACAAGCTGATTGTTTTCTAGTCCAATGCAAACAAGTTCTTGATGAGCCATTCCACTTAAGTTAACAAATTTACCGAATTTCCATTACTAACGATTACTATATTGTCCGATTGACTACTGTAAACTCTTAACCCTTATCGTCGAGTGGTCTTTGGACCTTGATAAGTGGTGATGCCTATGTAAAAAAAAAAAAAAAAAAAAAACGTCTATGAAAATGTAATGTAGTTGTGGGCTTCACCATTAAATAACCAAGCCAGGACACGTACACATATTGATGACTCGCATGCTGAGTTAATGTCACATCAGCTGTGGTGTGAGCATAAAGTCATGGAATGAAATGCATATATATATATATATATATATATATATATATATATATATATATATATATATATATGTATGCATATATATATATATGTATGTATATATATATGTATATATATATATGTATATATACATATATGTGTGTGTGTGTGTGTGTGTGTGTGTGTGTGTGTGTGTGTGTGTGTGTGTGTGTGTGTGTGTGTGTGTGTGTCACGATTGAAAGTGAGAAGAAAGTGAGCCGGCCTATCTGTGAGTGCAAGAGAAAGGAAGAGAGAACATATTTGTTGTTATAAATACTTGTTGGCGACTGGTGTGGTAAGCAAAGAAAATAACTTTTTCTTTCACCTGTAAAGTCTGTGTGAAAGTTTTATTTTATTTGTGACTGTCTCTACAACGTTTAGGTCCATTTTAAAAGTACCAAAAATATATGCTCATATTATAAGTTTTAATGGTAATCTCCTCCCCTCTAAAAAAAATTATAGCTCAATATTTAAAGACTTCAAAGGAATTGGTAATTGTATTAGTGTTACAAGAAAGGTCCCCTTTTCTTGTAAGTAAGAAAAACATTAAATGAGTAAAAATGAGATTAGATAGACCGAGATTCGAACCTTGTAAGCAAGGTTCAAAAATAGGGTCAGAAATGGAATGCAGAGTTTCGATTGTTCAGTTTTCACAAAATAGTTTAGATATGTTGATTGTTCAATTCTTTTTTTATGAAAACGGAATTAAAATAAGGTCATTTAGAAGAACGAACAATAGAAAATTAAAAACATATGCAAGATTGGAATCTGGAATTTAGAACAGAATCAATAATTGTATCAAAATCGGGAGACAAATATTGAAATCGTCACATCACTAGTATACACCATGCATTCCTATTATTGATGTGTGTTTTTTTTTCTTTTTAATCTTTTTTAAGATTCGTGAAATTGAGCGTCCATTAGATGTTCCAGATCATGGACTTGTATGTGATCTTCTCTGGTCTGATCCCGATGAGGTATGTTTCAGAATAATAATTAAAATATTTTGACTTCAAACGATTTTCAATGTTTTCTTAAAAACGAATGTAGACAAGTAGGCATATAAAATAAGAAAGTAACTTTAGTTGTTTCATCAAAGAAAATTTGCTTGTCTCGTGTCCCCCCCCACTCCGTTCTAGTTGTTATTTGCTCATCATAATTGATTTTGTTTTCAGCAATAATGTTACCCTACTCCTCCTCATGACGTCACCAAAGTTGGCCGTTCACGGGTTCCAGTTGATCACTTGATATCTGCTTGCAAAAAAGTTGCCGCTCTGATGAATAGCACAAATGTCAAAATATCCAGGTCCATCAAATTACTACTCTCCCCATATTGTCTAAGATCTATAGGGAAACTCATCCTCTGGCCTTCTTCAGGTGGTTAACCGCGATGGGATAGGAATGCTGAGTCTTGTAACTTATCCCCCAGTAATTACTGCCTTCCATAGTTGTTGTTGTCTCACCATGTTTTTGGCCAACTAACCCTTCTGGCCTTCTTTGAGTAAGATTGAAACTGCTATCTTCAGACAATGCTTACCTGAAGAAGGCCAGAGGATGATTTGGCCGAAACATGGTGAAATAACAACAACTATGACAATGAGGATAACAGTATACAAAAAAAATAAAATAATACACAAATTATGAAGCCTCATCTCAAATGATTCCAAAAAGATAAAAATAAAATAATATATAACAGTGCATAAACATTGACCAGTTTGCACATCATCTTTTATGTAATTGCACACTTCTGCACATGTGCGATTAAGAAACAATCAACAAAACAAAGTTGTTTTACATACATGCACGGTCACTCATCTTCATTCTCCAATCGTTGCTTTTCCATGTGTGGACACCTTATGACCCCTTGTGATCGTTAATCTTTTGCTTAACACGAGACGAATCTACTCATGCATGGAAACACAATGGAGACTTGCAGAGGTTTCAAGAGTTTTATTGGAGAGAGAAAGTTTGTTAACGTAGGGGAGAGACCACCTAAGCTACAATTTATTCCTTCTTATGTGTTCTTCTACTTGAGAATCGAAAGACACAAACGGCAAATATCGAGGTGACATTCATTTAGATTATCTCTATATTGCCGGTTGCAACTTGCCAGTGCCACTTCCCGCTTTAGACTGACCTTTAAAAATACTTTTGTTTCTCTCCTCGAAAGCATGACGTCATCACATCCTATATTTCAACTGAATTTTTAGTGCGTTTTGTCTAATGACACCCCCCTCCCTGAATTATTATTATTTCTTATTAAACCCTCTTTTGCATAAAAGTAAATTAAAATAATATAAACCATATTTTGCTCCTTATCTTTAGACATCAGGGTTTCATTTGTTTAAATTTTTTCTACATTTTCAAACCCAACATGCTTCTTGACTTCAACTGACTAGAAACTCTGTTCTGTTCCTAATCTCTGTCATATCATTCGACACCTGAATTTCTAGCGTGATTTGTCTAGAAAGGTAACCTTTAACCCCCACCTTAAGCATGCTAACTGCAAGTGGTTTTATTTCCATTTGCTACCAGGTTATGCTTACATGTACTCTGTAACCCTTACTAAGATTTATACTAGTTCACATAATATCTACTTACTGGCGTAGGAACCCAATATTTCATCATCATCTTTGACTGTATTCGAGATGATGGAATTCACACTCGTGTCAAAGATCCTAGTCCCACATGACTGATTCCAGGTCTCGCCTCTCAACATTGGCATTCTTTGTAGTGACATCTGGGTGTGGGCACTCCAGAAATAGAATGTTCACAAATCCAGTTGTCACCTAATAGTTAACATTATAACAAAAAACATTTTTGATATATTGTGATGGAATGTGTTTAAGTTTTTAATTTTTTCATTTTTTTTTTACAAGGATATTGCTGGTTGGGGTGAAAATGATCGAGGTGTTTCCTTTACTTTTGGCGGAGATATCGTGCGAGAATATTTGAAAAAACTGGATTGTAGCTTACTAGTTCGGGCGCATCAGGTAATTGTATGGAATTTTTATTTTTTGCTGTTAGATATTATTTTTTATCATAATTTTTTATTCATTTAATTGTACATTTATATTATTTGTTTTATTATACATTATGCAATTTTATTGTACAATTTTATTATTTTATTTTTATAAATATAATCTCATGTAGCAATCTCCAAGTACTGAATCATATGTGGAAAATGGAAGACTTATTGAACAAAATGACGCCTTCAGCAATTATAAGAACTTTTCCAATGATGCTTTATCGTGGCCAACAGCACCCTTCCCAATAATCCAACATTTAAACTCCTTAACCTAACATTTTCAGGCAACATCCATTGGAATGAGTACATACAAGATGCTGCTAAGTTTGCTGCAAAGAAGGTAGGCTTCCTCTACCAGGCTAGAAAACGTCTTACACCTGCCAGTATCCTATATCTATGAAGCCATCATTCGCTAGTGCATAGAGTATTGTTGACACACTTGGGCTGCTTAATGACCCACTGACCTTTTTCTCTCTCTGTTAGATGAGTTGCAAAAAATAGTCCCTAACCTATTAAGTCCTGCACTGTCTGCCAAGCGCTAGTCCCTTTCACATCGCTGCAATGTTGCATTCCTGTGTTTGTTTGAAATGTGTTCTAATGAACTGCATTTTTACCATCTCAATAAAAATATCTTTGATCGACTCGACTTTCAACAAAATCCCTTAACTGTAGAAATCTGTAAATTTTCTAATAAATTCTTCACGATAGCCCCTTACTTTTTAGTGCCCAAATTAATAAAATGTTATATAAAACAGTTTGCAGATCGTCTTTTACATAAACTTTTGCGCATGTGTGTTTTTGCCAGTAAGTGATGAAAAAAAAATTAACAAAACAAAGCTTTTTACATACATGCACGGTCACTGGTCTTAATTCTCCAATCATCGCTTTTCCATGTGATCTCATCGTGGTTGTTGATCTTTTGTTTAACTTTAGATGAATCTACTCATGCACGGAAAAACAATGGAGACTTTTTTCAAATAATTTTTTCATCTAATACAATAACGGATTAGAGATAACATTGTTCATGGGAAGAGAGACCAATATCTAATTACTTAACTTGCTTATCTAACTTAGTCTTAATGATGGGCAGAGTCTTGAGGCAGCATAAACTTAGATTCAATCACATCTGTTGCAACCGAGTCAGGTTATTCTGATATGTACTTAATGTGACCTTTGCTAAAATTCATACTAATACTAGCAAGCCTACCGGTCATAAATATTATATTTATGCATAAATATAATATTTTACTTCATACAGAAACTAAAACATGTGCATGCAAGTATTAAGTTTTTTCTAAACAATTCACTTCTCATAAGTAAACAAAAAATATACTCAAGTTGAGATCAAAACCAAAACCTAAAGACAGTAAGTCAAATACGATAACCATAAGGCCAGCTTGATACGATATTTAAAAAGTGTTTTCAAGCCTACTTATTCCTAACATAAGGAAATCTGTTACATGAATGATTCACACATTTGCATTTGTGGATCAGTTGACAAACAGATAAAAATCCAATGACCCCCAACGTATCAATTTTTCAATTTTGACCCCTTAGCAGCCCGTTTTTCCAGATGAAGACTGATTAAAAAGTTTTCCACATGTCTGAATACCCTATATACCAAATTTAAAGTCTGTAGATAAAATATTCATTGAGTATATAGGTTGAGAATTGTCTTCACACACATTCTCACTTTTATAGATATATTGATAATAATTGAGATTAGAGATAGCAATAAATGTTGTGATATTTAATTTGCATATCCTGGAAAAATATTTTTAAAGTTTTCTTTGGATAGAAAATGTTAATCGAAAAATCATGTTAATGAAGAATATAAACACGTGAAATGAACTTCGACATCGGATACGGAGAGAATACTTTTTATTCGTGCCCTTCTAGCTACATCTATTTACAGTAATGGTGGCTGTCCAACTTCCGGCTAGAAGCTGTTTCACTGGCTTGGAGAGTCTTCAAGGGAGATTACTCGCATGGATTAACAGAAAACATATAATTCTACATTCTGAAAAGTCTACATTCTGAAAAGTCTACATTCTGAAAAGTCACTCAATGTCATAACTTAATGAAACAAACAAATATTAGTGCAGTCAAATTTAAAGAAAATGATAATTAAGCTTAATTAAGCCTTTAAATACAATTCTTTGCTGCTTTTGCAGAAGTGAGATTTGAAACCAACATATTTCAGATAAAACCTCTATTACATACTTACATATCATAGCGAAATTAGAATAAACTAGACTACTAGTATGTTATATTAGCTATGGAATTCATGTATGAGCATGACACTTGTGACGTAAAGAAAAAAGTTTGTTTTTTTTACATAACAGAAACATTTCTATGAAAGTATATTAAAATGAAAAAAGAATATAGATAGATTTTCATGAGTCGTTCTGTTTATTATAATTGATTATTTAAAAAAAAATAATTTACAGTTACTGAATTATAAGTGGTGGGCCATACTTATAGGTAAATGTGCACTGAACAGATAACATAATACTTATTATAGTTAAATTCAAATTTTGATATATCTGCTTTTTTTTTTTTTTTTACATCGTTCATTTCTGTACTATGTTTAAGTTATTTTAACACGCACTCTTCCCATGTTAAATAATAATTTCGAAATAATAACATTAATATTTCAGTGTCCCAATTGTTCTTTTGTTTTTTGTTTATTTTAAACCCCACTTTTCGCATGTTAAATAATAATTTCGAAATAATAACGTTAATTTTTCAGCGTCCCAATCGTTCTTTTGTTGTTTTTTTTTTCGCGTTTAAATTATCCAAATAAACAATTGTTAATACTGTCTGCTTTTTTTTTTTTTACATAATTCATTTCTGTATTACGTTTAAGTTATTTTAAACCCCACTCTTCCCATGTTAAATAATAATTTTGAAATAATAACAGTAATATTTCAGTGCACAGGTTATGCACGCATGTGCAACCGGTTGTCGTAAACTGGAAAGTGGGTTACATATATCGTTACAAGGTCATTTGAGTTTTATAATTATATAGATTACAAAAATTACAAAAAAATCCAGTAGAAAAATAATTACAAATAAAAATACAATAAAACTCGATAATGCGATAAATTTTATGTTTGCAACCAATTCTGTATTATCTCCCTTGCTTTCTTTAATTACAATTAATTATCTCCTTTGCTTTCCCTGGTCACAATTCAAATGCGTCATTTAAAAATACAAAATGTGAAATCAGTAGTATGGATGTTTTTTTGTTAAATACATCTAGCACATCTTCTACTGGATCATTTTTCATAATTTTTGGAATTTATACTAATTTCGACATGACATCTAAGTATGTAATAGTATTTTTACCTGAAATGTTTTTGTTTCAAATCTTTGTAATCTGTAGAAGTACCAGATCTTTAAAATATCTCTTAAGTAAATAAATATAAATGAAACTTTGATATATTTTTATAAGAAACTTTTTTTTAAGCCCAGTATCCAAAAAAATAAGATTTTGCTAAATTATTCAAATAAGTAAAAACAAATCAATCAAATTAATTTATTTATTAATATTATTTTTTGATAAATATTAATCAATAATATTAATAAATATTAAACTAGCAGAACCAGTGGAAATTCCACGTTAGTTGAAAATTTTTAAAGCACATTAGAAATAAAATGAATAAAAAATAAAACAAAACAAATAATGACGAATTTAGAACAATTTTTAGCAAATTCTTTTATAACATTTTAAATCTAAAAAGAATTGATTTAAAATATTTAGATTTTTTTACAATGAAAATTCAACACAACAGATTGGGTTTTTTTTTCTGATTAATTTTTTTAATATAAATTATAAAGGAACAGATGTCAGTTCCATTGCACATTTTTTTAATTTTAAAAAAGAAACTATAATAAAAAAAAAACTTAAAGTATTCTCTCAACATGACTTTTTTTTTAATTATAAAATAAAATAGCTAATTTGAAACTTTAAACAGATAACCATGTTTTTATTTTTTATTTTTGGAGAGGAATTGGTTTAAAGATTTTTAACTGATAAAGAGTGACTATAAAGGGAGGTAATTTATTTCTCATTAATTAATGTTTGTGATAATGATGTTTTTTTTTTGTGACACTGGACGTACTGGCAAATAAATTAATATTTACATTATTTCATACATCAGCACTTGTGGATTACTGTTTTTTTTTCCCCCTTTGAGGGGGAAACAATTTAAAAACACCCTGATCCAAAAATGTTGACTTTTAGTTAAAAACAAAGCAAATGCACTAAAGCAATACAATAATACAAAATAAAACATTAATTATCTGAACATTTATTAAATTAAAATAAAATTTTAAAAAAAAACTCGTTTTCTCAAAAATGTCTTGCATTCCAATAGTAGCTGCTCAAAACTATTCATAAATTTATTTAAGTCGTACATTTTCATTTGATGACAACTTTCATTCATTTCAGAATTTCCTTAAAGCACATGACGGCCTGATCATTTGATTCAAGATTTTGCTCTCTAGTAAAGGGGAGAATGCTACAAATATAGACTCCAAGTCCGTGTAATTATCTGTCCGAGTCTTTATGGCAGAGAGGGAGGTATCATGTCATATTAAAGCAGTTAGAGGGAATTGAGGAGTGTAGGTTAGTTTCACTCATTGCTAAGATATCTGGGGAGTTTACTAAGAGAAAAACTCTACATCATCTAGATTACTTCTAAGCCCATAAATATTTGTGAATGCAAATCTGAAGGGAGGAGGTGAATGGACTTTGTTTCAGTGGTTGTTTTGTTTGATTGTGTCTTTTTTATTGGGGATGTCATTTAATTCCATTTTTGTTTGGGATCTCATTGCATATAATTTCATATTCGGATTAAAGTGCTGGGCAAAGTGGGCCAGTTTTGATGCCAAATAATCGTACACAAGTAGACTATTAGCCAAGTCTTGTCTAGAAAGTTGTGGCTTTGGGAAAGCCCATCGGAGCTAACTGCAGGGTCTCTTTCCGTGTATGACATGGCATTACAACTATCTCGATATTATACAACTGATGATGGAGCAGCCACTCTAAGCACTAGCAGGCCAAGCATGATGTGTCTCTGGTGAGTATTTGATATTATACCTTTGCACCTGACTAATAGACAATGGAGAAGTATGGAAGCCGGAAATTTCTGCACTTCCACAATAATAAGTATCTTAAAGTTTTGCTCTCTTCGAATTAAGTTGGCATAAAAATTGAAGTTATATTTCCTTCTAACAATAAGTAGAAATTACATATCAATAAGCATGGAATCTGTTTTTTCATAATTAGTTATAAAATAAATGAATAAATATGGTTAAAAATACCTGAAGTAATGTAAGGAAAATACAAAGCAAAAAAATAAATAAATGAAAATAGTGTTAGTTTTACATATAATGGCTTCATACAAAACAGATAAATAAAATGTATTTGGAGTTCTTCAAGCTATTCCAAGCTACTTCATTCCATGAGGTGGCTTGAATAAGATTCCAGACTTTTTTCATATGGGCACTTGTATCAATAGTTCACACATGAAATTCTAGTCATCTTCGAAGTAATCTCCTCCAGCTGCAATGCACTTGTTGTACCGTTCCAATAACTTTTGGAAGGCCCCATGGGAATCCTTTTGTGTAAGTGTGTCAATGACCTTTGTCATAGTCTCTTTCATCTCCTCAATTTTCTCATAATGATAGCTTCTAAGGTTTTCCTTGAACTTAAGAAATAACCAAAAGTCACAGAGAGCAAGGTCTGGACTATAGGGAGGGTGAGGAACTGTCTGGATGCCCATCCTTGTCAAATAGTCTGTAACAAGGATGGAGCAACCTTACGACAAACTTTGTGTGCACAGTTCCCATACTGACATCAAACTTATTTAAGGGATCTTGTATTTTAGAGATTTTTTTCTAAAAGAAGACTATTTTCATCACAACAGATTTTTTATCAGAAAGTTTGAGTCTTTGTTCTTTTCATTCGTTTAAACCATGCTAACACTGATTTGAATGGATGAAGAAACAGACTTTTGCTTTCTGTTGGTACAAACAACAGGGAAACTGGGAGGATAAAGAGTGAGACTGTATGGGAAAACCCCCCAAAGAATTGTGGCTAGGAAAATATACAGAGGCGTTTATTTGAGGATTATATGGTCAATGTTAATGAAATACAAGCCATTTGACTGTAAGAGTTTAGAGGGAAGAAAGAAAGGAAGAAAGTGGTAGTGTTGGGACGATTAATTGGAATGGGGAATCGAAAAAATCGAAACTTTTGAGGGTACTGGAATCGGAAAAATTATGCCTGTTTTCTGATGCTAAAAACGATTCTTTTTTTGGGGGGGGGCATTTTTATTTGATTTTTGTAAAAGAAAAATCTTCTACTGAATAAAATACTAAATAAATTCTTCTAATTCTAAAATAATGAATCTCTATTTATTTTAAACTAGTAGTAAAAGTAAAATCGATAGATCATCCCTCACAAGTGTATTTTTACATTTGAGAAAAGATCTGCACATCTAACATGTGTTTTTATAGTAATCGTGAAAAATAACAACTTTATATTAAATATTTAGAGATTTATAAAGAATCAGAATTGAAATCGGTAATTGTATCAGAATCGGGAATTTAATACAGAATTGGTAATAGTATCAGAATTGGAAAAATATTGGAATCGTCTCATCCCTGAAACGTAGGGAAAGAAAAAGAATGAAAAAGGGAGGAAAGAGGAGGGAGACTATGAAAAAGAGATCCAAAGTGATTGTGAGATGAAAAATTCAGCAAAAACGTTTTCTTATGTTACTGTAATTATTACAGTCATTTTTTTTTCCTTCTTGTCTTTTTCAGCAAGAGGAATTATTAAGTAAAAATAACCCTTCATTTTCTTTTTATTTAAATTACAATAATTAATTTGTTTTAGGTTGTGGAAGATGGTTATCAATTTTTCGAAAAGAGAAAGGTAAGATTAACATAACTGGACAAAAGTTTTATCATAATACAAGTTTCGCAAAAGACGAACATTTCATAATTTCATCAGATTTTTACATGATGAGCTGAAATTTAGAATGAAAACATAAATGAATATAAAACTATTCATATTGATCTACAAAAAAAATCGCTGTTTAAATTGATTGGATTCTTGTTAGCATAACGCTGTAATAGAAGAAACTACTTACGAAAGCAGCAGGTCACTTGCTTAATATGTCAGGTGCTGGTATTTTGGAAATAAAAATAAAAAAGAACTGAGCTGCATATGAAGAGGAGCTTCAGATACAATATCCTCAATAACGAAAGATCAATACAATTAAGACTCTTGTGCACTGTAAATTAATGAACTGTACAAGAACGTGGTAAGATTACATTTCCATAATTATTTCTTTAAAAAATGTTACATCATTTCATTAACAATGTTCTAATTTGTATTAACAATAAACAAATTATGATTTATAGGTGACATTTAGATTCTGGAGAAAGATTAACAGTGAACAATTACAAAAAACAAAAACAAAAAAAAACTCAGTTATAATCAATAAACAACTATAATCAAAAGTTTTATGTGTTGAATGTGTTTTTTTATTGAAATTTTCAAAAGAAAATAAGATTTGATTGTGTGCACCATTTAATTAAATATGAACACAAAAAGTTTTTAAATCAAATGAAATTGAAGAATAAAATTTTCTAAAGTCACAGTAATTTATAATTTGATATATTCTTATTAATGTGAAATTATTCATTATAAATAATTTAAAATACTGCCTAATTTACGCATCCAGCTAGTATTGAATTAACTGATTTTTGGCAATAATCTGTTCATGTTTAATTTATAATCTTTTGTGCTAAGTATAGGGCCACTTGGAACTTTTCAGAGTATATTGTTTGTGCCAATAAAACCAAGAGAACTCTTGACTTGGACACAGACTCAGCAGTAACGCCAATATAACCCAACATGGATTTGAACAATAATTATGAATGCATTCACAATCCATGTTACTACTGCAAAGTTACTACCGAATAATTCTGATATTGTCTTTCTATAGCTCTTGTGCAAATGCATTCCCATATTTCAAAGCGTGTCCGGTTAAAGCACATGCACACAGTTCTTAGACACTTCTGTACATGTCTGTTACATTCTTTATGAAATGATCCTTAGTTTTGTAGATGGCTACCTTAAGAACTGTAGGAATGCACCAAACTTCCGGTTTCAATGTTGTCTGTCTTTTCATTGTAGTTGGTGACATTGTTCAGTGCCCCAAATTATTGTGGAGAATTTGATAATGCTGCTGCCGTGTTGATCATCGATGAAGACCTCACGTGTTCGTTTAAAATATTACCTGTAAGTAATGGTGGTTATTCTTGTCAAACCCTGGAATCTTTCTGTTAAACCCAGGAAGTTCAAATCTTAGCACTTATTTAGTTCACTGGAACTGGGTGTAGATTATTCTCATTCCATCACCCATAACCAATCAGAAGTTGTAATTAATTATAATCAGTTATCATTGCTAGCAAGTATTAAACTATACCATGCAGTGAACAAGGTGGATGAAACTAGGACAGTATTGATATATTAACAAGGTCTGGCATCAAGGTCTTAACCAACAATCATTAGTGTGACTAGTTATCAAATGTTGTATGATTTAAACCACAAATTGAAATCAGCATTTAATGTTTATCTGACAGCTTTGCACCCACAGCCACTGAAACATTTATATAGAGAAGAAATAAAGTATTACACATTTCAAATAGTGAATCTTCTATTATTATTTACTCAGGTGTTTAGCCAAACATTAACACTGTTAGCGGACATTAAAACATCATTCAATCTCAACTTCCAAACTCTGATGACGTGCCGGATGATATCACCACCATGACACGTGAGATGAAGAAGAAGAAGAAAAAAGCTATTTGTATTTCCTGAAGAAGAATATTTTATTATTCGGAAAAAAAAAAAATTTCAATTTTATTTCAATAAATAAAAATGTTCACTAAAATTAATTTTGCACTCGCCTGGTCTTTCAACCATTAAATCTTAAATTCTTAATATCGAGTAATATATCAATATCTAAAATAGTGGATTTTCTAATATATATATATATATATATATATATATATATATATATATATATATATATATATATATATATACATACACACATATATATATACACACATGTGTGTGTGTGTGTGTGTGTGTGTGTGTGTGTGTGTGTGTGTGTGTGTGTGTGAGTATCAAAAATGTAATTGTCTAGTTTAGATGCTTGAAAATACCATAAGGTTGAAATAAATTATTGCATCGACAATTATGTAATTTCCGTGTTATATTTTTATGTTTATATATATATATATATATATATATATATATATATATATATATATATATATATATATATATATATTTTATGTGTAATGATATTCATATTAAAACCCATTTATTTTCTATTTATTTAAAAAGAAAATATAACTTTGTTATATATGGGTCATGGAATTGCATTCATTTGCAAAAGATTTAGCTAATTTGCATATTCTTTTAAATATTCATTTTAATTAATTCCCTATCCACGACAATGCTCGACTGCACTGTATATAATATATATATATATATATATATATATATATATATATATATATATATATATATATATATATATATATATATATATATATATATATATATATATATAAACATACATATATATATAAAATGACATTATCTGAACGATAAGAGTTGCTTCCCTTAGATCAACAAATTTTAGAAATGTTAAGAGTTATGCCCCTTTATAAGGCCAATAGTTTTAAAAAGTTCTAATATCGTTTCGTTGATTTTTTACTGTATATCTGATCCCTGTCCTTTTCTAATCGTAGATTGAAACTTCTCCAAGATTTAAAAAAAAATAATTTGTTCCTGTTTACGTTATGACATTTTCTTCCTTAAGAATTAATTTTATTTCTTGTTTACATCACATCATGTAATATATAAAAACATAAATATATACATCTTATTATGATTTTTATTAGTTTATATTTCGAACTCTTTATCAAAATTTATTCGTTTGATAAAAATATGGACGTTTCATAAACAATTGAACATTTTTCAACTCAATAAAAATGCTCATTTCATTGTCATAACGGTAATATGTAGACATAGTGGCCTAGCAAAAAAAAAAAAAAAAAAAAAAAGTGGTTGCTGAGTTTTTAGAATGCATCCAACAAGTCTTTTAAATGATGTTTATGACAATGATTTCATATGGGCTGAAAAATAACATTTCAACTTGTCATGAAGTTCTGACAATTTCGAAATGATTCAATGAATTGCCAAGTATCGGTTAAATAATGGCATAAATAAAGTGGGAATGGATTCAAACACACCTTGTACGTATTAGTTCAGTATCTGGGTAGATGCCAGATACCCCCAGATTACAACTGTCCATTGCTTACATTCAGTAAGCTGCCATCTAAAATTAACAATAAATATTTTTTTAAAAATCTACATCATAATTCACATTATAAAGGGTTAAAAGCTAATTCTTGCAGGTGTCAAATCTGTATTTTATCATGCGCATTGAAGCATTATTTGCCATTCAATTGATGGTTGGAGATGGAAATGGTCAAAAGATGGATTTTTGTCATTCAATACATTTTTTGAGCTAAACAAACTTTCCTTACAAACAATTATCTTTATAATTCTGACAGACATATGCACGGACTTGGAGTTTACATTCGTAATACCCTTCCCTTGACTAGAGAAACAAACCTAGAAACGGATGATCAAGCCTTTATGTGCTTTAGACTAATCATGCAACACAACATTAGCTACTTTTACTTTCTCTACCGCTCTCCCTCGACCTAAGACTGCACCATAATAAACAAAGTATCTGACAGCATAGACACAGCACTCTCCTTCGACACTAGCGCCCAAGTACATGTATTTGGCGATTTTAATGTCCATCACAAAAACTGGCTTGGATTCTCTACTTACACAGATGCAGCAGGCAGCGCAACTCATAGCTTCTCTGTATCTCACTCCCTATCGCAAATTGTTACTTTTCCAACCCGCTTCCCTGATCAGGAAGAACAACACGCATCACTATTAGATCTGTTTTTGACCACAGTTCCTGATGATTGTGTAACGAAAGCCGACAGCCCACTTGGGAACGCTGATCATGCAGTGATAATGGTTGAAATCGCCCTAAACTCTAGACCCAAAACTGAAGAGCCAGTGCTCAAAACAACGAGATATTATAAAAAGGCTGACTGGGAAGCCATCAGAGATCTTATCAGAGACGCTCCATGGGGAAATATTTTTTCTCTTCCTGCTGAACAGTGTGCAACCGAGACCACTGAATGGTTCAAAACTGCAATCGAAGCGCATGTTCCCATGCGGAAATTCTATAGCAAGCCCCACTCTCCCCAATGGTTTACTTCGACTTGCGCAACTGCCATTGCTCAAAGGCAGCATGCATTCCGCAGGTTTAACCGACATAAGTCCAGTTCAAACAGACAGAAGTACATAGAAGCTAGAAGTAACGTTAAGAAAGAAATAGCGACAGCTAAGAGGGAATTTACGGAAACCACTAAAAAACGCATCGAAGCACAAAAACTAGGAACTCGTGACTTCTGGAAAATCTACAACAGTGTAGTAAATAATGGGCAATCAACAATTCCCCCACTAACCAACAATCACGAGGTTCTTTGCTCAGCAACCGAGAAGGCTAACATGCTTGCCAGTCGGTTTGCCTCAAACTCCACACTGGACCCTCTAAACCACCCCCTACCTCAATTTCCTATGCGGACAGACGCCATGCTAGACGATCTGATAATCACCCCTGCTCAGGTGCATGCTATCATAAAAAACCTTGACACTTCCAAAGCATGTGGACCCGACCTCATCCCAGCTGTGCTATAATAAAAGTGCTCAGCCGAAGTAGCTCCAGTTCTCTCCAAACTCTACAACAAATGCCTTAATGAATCTTGCTTTCCGAGCTGTTGGAAAACTGCTTCTGTAGTACCAGTATTCAAGAATTCTGGCGAAAGAACTGACCCATTAAATTATCCCCCTATTAGCCTCCTCCCATTTTTTGCCAAAATATTTGAAACCTTAATTAACCATGCTCTAGTCCAGCACCTTACAGATGCTAAACTTCTGACCGACCATCAATATGGATTTAGACAAGCCCGTTCCACGGCAGACATCCTCACTGTAATCTCTGAACGCATATACCATTCACTGGACAAAGCGGGAGAGGGCAGAGCGGTAGCTCTAGATATATCTAAGGCTTTTGACAGGGTATGGCATGAGGGTCTCCTCAGGAAGATTAGATCTTACAGTATCACTGGTAGGATACTTAACATAATTAAATCCTTCTTAGATAAGAGAAAAATCCAGGTTGTCCTCGACGGTCGTACATCTAAACAATATGATATAAATGCGGGAGTGCCCCAGGGATCTATCCTTGGACCTCTGCTGTTCCTGATATTCATAAATGACCTCCCCGACAAAATTGCCTCTGAGATGGGTATATATGCTGATGACACCACACTCTATAGCAGGCACGACAGGAAAACAAATGAACATATATCTAAAGTAATGGCAGAAACACTAGAGGATGACCTCCAATCAGTAGTGGAATGCGGACAAAAATGGATGGTAACATTCAATGCCACCAAGACAAAACTGGTTTCATTCAATAATTACAAGAAACCTTCTCTACCACCTATAGCAATGGCCAACGACTCTTTATCTGAGAGTACGTCTCTCAAGCTCCTTGGCCTAACGTTCACAGGAAACATGAGTTGGAACAATTACATCGAGGGCATTGCCAGGGCCGCTGCAAGGAAGGTGGGCTCTCTCTACCGTGCTAGAAAACTTCTAACACCCGAAAGTATCCTGTACCTCTATAAGGCCACTATTCGCCCATGTATGGAGTATTGCTGTCATATTTGGGCCGGTGCATCGGCTACTAGTCTCTCGCTCCTTGACAGGGTTCAAAAGAGAGTCGCAAATCTGATAGGCCCTAAACTGGCATCTAAACTTCAGCCTCTGTCCCATCGTCGAAACGTTGCATCCCTCTGCCTGTTCTACAAGTATTATAATGGTGAATGCTCTGAAGAACTGCAAGCACTTGTGCCCCCACGACGTGAACACCCTCAACAGACCTGACAAGCTGCAAAATCCCACCCCCACACTGTAGAGATCCCTAGATGTAAAAGATCTTTCTACTCCAGTAGTTTCTTCCCCAGAACTGCTAGACTTTGGAATTCCATTCCAGGTCACTGCTTCCCCAACTGTACTGACATGCATAAGTTCAAGTGCAACGTGAACCAACATCTCGCTGCCCTAATCCCTACATAGTACCCCAGTAGTTGTTGCCCCTGATAGTAGCCCCCTACACCAAAGTGGCAATGTGCCTTGTTTGGGGTGAAAATGTAATAATAAAAAAATAAAAAATAAAAAATGTGTGCAACAAGGATTTCTTGCAGTTTCAGTTTTTGCCTAACAGTTACGACTCAGCGTCCAGTTTCTTCCTGGTCAGCTGTGTCTACATATCACCATCTTAACATACAAATCTTATCGATTTTTCTTTGTTGAAATTTTTTGTTGTTTCTTTTTCAGCCGATGAAAGGGAAAACATTTCTTGTTGATCAGAAAAATAAGAAGTAACTCTCAACACAAGATGAATGCATACCTGAATGGTAATCAGCTGAAACACATTTGCCATCCTCGACCCCAACCACGACCCCCAGATTAAATGGGCATCACTGTTGAACTTTAGACAAAAACAAGGAAACCATTTTGAATCCTAATTCATTTTTTTTTTTCATTTTTCTTTATTTGTTATTTCTGTTAATGCACATAAAAAAAAATCTATCGACAAATTTATACAAACGAGAAGAGTGTCTGACTTTTTTTCATTCTTTCTGGAACTTAATTGTTGTTGTATATTTGCAAAATAAAATGTTGAATTTCAAAATGTTAAATCTATCAAGAACCGCATCATGTTGTTAATATTTTGTGATTGACTCCAAAATAAAATGAAAAAGATATTGAAATGGAAACTTCATCAAGAACCAAATGAACGCAACACAAATCTTGAACAATTTTATACCAGATGTATTTAAAGCCAACTAAAATAAACCTGCCTTTTAAGCAATTCTGATTTCACTCATTAAAAAATGCCAGGCAAATATTAAAGCTTAATGCCTTTGCCTTGGCATAATTACTCACTACAGTGTGTCTTTGCTAGAGCTTTGAGTTTGTGCATCTTTCAACAATCTCTTTAAAAAAAATGATGTACCATGGAAATGGTCAACTGAGTGTCAGTCTGCCATCTTTTTTGTAGATATGTTGCTCATCCATGATAACTCGTCTTTGAATTTTATTGTTGTTTCTAATGCATCTGATAATGATGTTGTAGTTGTCATTTCTCAGCGTTTTCTTGAATAGAACTAAAAAGCAATAGTTCTTGCATTCAGGTCACTGACACTTTCCAAACAATGGGTTTTGCTTATCGTCCAGTCTCTGCACTCCTTCTTTATCTATTTACCAGAGGTACCTTAACAAAGGTGGCTCAAAGATACCCAGTGCTTGGCATTAATTCCTCACTGAGATAACGTTATCTATCTTTCTTTATATCTGAACAACTTGGGGAAAATTTCTTGTCACTATCTCATGTGACTAGTTTGCGTTACTCTTGTTCTGACAGCTTGAGAGTATAGGCTTGACAGCTTGTCTGGGTACTGATTCCGACTAGTAGTATAGGAGACCTAATTCTTAGGTAATTATATCAACAGTTGTGTGATATCTTGGCAATTGTAGTGCCATGTCGTTCATGGAAAGGGATCCTGCACTTATCTTCGATGTGCTTTCCTGAGGCCACAACCCCATTGATCAAGACTCGGCTAATAGTGTTTTTTTCTTGGTGAACATCTGGCTTGAATTTGTTTCTTTCTGTTTGTATTGTACTTTTTAGTTATTTGACGGAGTAAGGTGTGCAAAGTGGTTGTTTGATGCTAGTAACCTTGTATATAATCAGAAAATGCATCGAGTCACAGGAACTAGGAACTCTCTATTTCTGGAAATTCAATAACAATTGTATGGTGAACAATAGGCAACAATTTATTCCGACCATGATAATAATGTTGCATGGCAACTGATAAATGAACTATTTGCTTTGAACTCCATTTTGGGCTTCACAAATAACTCTCTCCCAAATTTCCCATTGCAGACTGAAGAATTTCCCATTGCAGACTTGATGACCTGTCCAGAAAACCATCCTTAAATATGCATAATAACAAAAGTCATAACGATCTGTAGCTAGTCTCTTTTCCGACTATTCAATCTATCTATATATCTATAAAAGTGAACGTGTCTGTGTGTGTGTGTACATTTCCATACACAATATTTTTGTCAATTTTAAGTTTACAGATTCAAGATTTGATATACAGGGTACTGAGATTTGGGAAAATCGATGTGACTGGATTTCGGCCAGAAATTTGGCGATTAAGGGGTCAAAGTTCAACGATTTGACTTTTGAGAACTCTACCAAACTCCTCTGACAATTTTTGGTCTAAACACTTGAAATTTTAGATATAGGTTCCTTGGACATGGATCTAACTTAATAACTTGATTTGAGCCCAAAACAATAAATGTTAAGGGGTCATAATAGAGGTCAAAGTTTAAAAAGATTTGACCTCTGCGGTCTCTACCTAATTACTCAGACAATTTCTGGTCTAAACATTTGAAATTTTACATAAAGGGTATTCAGAGATAGGGCAAGCTTTTTCATCGGTTTCGGTCGAAAATTTTTAGTTACCAATATATAAATGTATGTATATATGTATGTTTGCATGTCTGCTTAAAACTTTGGACAGAGGTGACGAATTTTACCAAGATCAGTATCGTTTTGAAGTTCGACCTTTCATATGACAAATATCGAAAAATTGGCTAAAAACATTAACATTTTCACCTTCAACTAGGCACTTTTCTACTTTTTCGCCGATATTTTGGAAAGATATCCTCTCCTTTCGATTGTCTAGCCTTAATGTAAACATCAGTCACTTCAGGTTTGGCGGTGGTCGTAACGTCAAAGACGTCAGGTTTTTTTTCCCCGTTCTTTTCCTCTTTTGCGGTACGGGTTCGAGCCTGCCACTTTTTTACTACCACTTTTACTTTTTACTACCACTTTTTTTTTTTTTGCTCAACATACACATCCCAACACCCGGACAACGCCGGGCTGAAATGCTAGTATATCTATAAAAGTGAAAATGTCTGTCTGTATTTTCTCTATTGTAGTTAAAGAAAGGCATTAATTTACATTACTTTTTAATATATACATATGCACATAACCTTATGAACAGTACATAGGGCCCGAGCAAAGCCGGGCAGAACTGCTAGTAAATTCACAATTTTAGAATCGTCCATTATCCAAAAACATTAATATATAAATGGTATATAAGTTTTAAAGTATAACTATTTAAATAGAATAAAAATTCTGGGCATTAAGCAAAAAAGAAAATGTTAATTTCTTTTCTGTTCATATTTTTGTTCACTGGTTCTTCCTGATGCCGAGAAGCAATAGAATTTGAAATTTCTTTATCAGATTATTTGCTTATGTGATTTCAAATGAATTTTATTGGAGTTGACTGAATTTTGCCCCAACAGATTCAACCAAGTTGTGATTGCATAAATCTGTCTGAACTGGTGCTCTGTAATCATGTGATGCGTATGTTACTTCATAATTGTCCCCAAGAAGAAAGAAGCAAAATATGTTAAAAAATATGTGATAAAAAATAAATATCAAACTTGTTTTCCCCTAGATAGTGGCAGGTTTCTTTACTTGTTTAATTATTGAAAAGGCAGATGCGTGCTTAAATAACCCAGAAAAGTCCCCACCAAAACGACATCTCATGGTGGCATTCAGATCATGAATCTTTTTTTTTTTAATGGAAATCATTCCAAAGAAGGCATAAAGCCACTTTATGTAAGGAGTTAAAAAAAAAAAAAAATGAAATACTAATTTAAGGTTGAGAACCAGCCCATGATAAGTATAAGATGGATAGATTCCAACCAAGAAAACAACAGTTATCTCCCTTTTGTTAGGAAAATCACTCATGAAATGTAAGGACTAAATGACACAATAAGAGAAGTAAGAATTAAGTTATGGCTTCATTTGGATGGTCTTCTTATTCGCTCGTGTTGATATTCCTCCATTTCAAGTTCTTTTTGCTCTTTGAGTTTCGTCTGGGCTTTCCTTAATTCTTCCTAACTTCACATAGTTTACAATACAGCTGTATGACAGTCAACATATGCAAATGACCGAGCTGTGTGCGAGGTGACTTCACAGTGAGGAAGAATGGAAGAAAAAGTCTATAAAAAAAGAAAAAAACGTGGCCCAGAAAAAAGAGAAATAGATGTGTCACACATGCGTCCAAGAGCAACATCGAAAAACAATACCTAAACATGGCCAGGCAAAGTCAGAGTACCATGTGTTTGACATGGCAGAGTCTTGTTAAACACATTGAAGTACAAGAAGACTTTTGGAACAAGAGACACAGCATTATTCTGGAAATACCTGTAAATAAATGTTTGTTGTTTCAACCGAAAAAAAGGAGTTGAATTCTTTCTTTGTCTTTGTTTTCTTACGACTGTCTGCATATAACGTGTGTGATCCAAGAGTAGATATGTAATGACTATGTTACAATTTTAATATAAACAGTTTCTTGTAGCTTACTTGTCAGAAAAAATGTTCATACATGTATCGAGTATTGTTGAAATAAATATTGGAAACATAATACCTACAGTCACTAGTGTTTCATCTTTTTGGGAATTATCAGTGCAGGGTGACACGATTACTACTGGTCAGGAGATCTGAACCTGGCCACGAAGCCATCTCTGATTCCATTAGCAAGAAACAAACCACATGGTCAGTCTCAAACGTGAGAGATATCATTGAAATTTTAACATTGATTTTTTAAATGTCGTAGCATCCGGCCATAGTGATCTAATGATTATAACATCATGATCTACGCGAGCTTAAGTGACCGACTTTCTATTTCAACTTTAAAGTACTCAACAGTAAGAACTGAGTTTCTTTAAGGGGCGACATATTTATCACAATAGTAATAAATAATAATAATAATATATATATATATATATATATATATATATATATATATTAAAGGAGATTAGAACAATAGTCTAAAGAGCAGAGTGTATTCTAATGTAATAGTGAAATTACTAGTTTAATTAAAATACAGGAAAGAAAAAGTGCTCATTGTAATTTAGATATATAATAAGCTCGATAGGTAAATATCCTAGAGCTAATTTAATATTTCACATTACTAAATATATATATATATATATATATATATATATATATATATATATATATATATATATACTCAAGAAATTGTAAATTATATACACATATATATGAATTGAATAAGTTGAAAATTATTGATAAAGTGAACTAATATAATATATATATATATATAAAATAAGCTAATGAAGTTTCAAATATACTGAATACAACAGAGAACTTGATAAATATCCATTATATAACCATTTAAGATGGTCTGCACAACTCGATTAGATCATTCTAAATGTTCATAGTGTATATAATGTGTATAATATACACACACACACACACACACACACACACATATATATATATATATATATATATATATATATATATATATATATATATATTACTTGCAGGCCACCCGGTGTTACCCAATTGTAAAATATGCTTACATGTGATATTTTAATTTATGCAGATGTCGTATTTATTATTATAAACCCAATTATATTATTATAAACCCAATTATATTATTATAGAGCCTCTATTGATTATGATTGTAAAATACGCTCAAGTATAATATTTTAATTTATGCAGATTATATTCTTATAGCAGTACACTGTTGATTATTATATTGTACCCAATATATAGCAGTCATTTCAAAAGTTTTTCATAAACAGCACCTGTTTCGTTTATATATATATATATATATATATATATATATATATATATATATATATATATATAAACATTGATGACTACATATGTGCAAACATGTTTCTGTAATCACCCTTTATTGGAGAGACTACGTCTTCAGGCCAAGAATTTCCCCAAAAAACTCAACTCAAGGTACAAAATCGTTTTCTTATATCACCTACAAAAATAGAATTCTATCTTAGATTAGGGAGGGGAACACAGTGAAGGATTTCATTTGGAATAGGGGGCAGGGGGTTTGTCTGGGGGAAGATAAGTAAGGACATGCCTCTGATCCAACCATTTATCTCATGCTTTTATTTTCTCTCATCTTAACTTCCGTAGGAACAATTTTTATTTTTATTCTTTTTATAACCTTAAAATTAAGTACCTATTCTCTGGTGTATTATTATAAAATACTTGAGAAGTTCGCCAATTTGGCGTCGATAAACATAGTCAACTTTTAAGGTGGCCGACAATTCTAAATAGGCACCCAGTATGGACAAAACGATATCTCTGATTTTTAGACACGCATATTTCGAAAGTATACATACACGGAAATGCACAAGCGTAGATGCACACATTTAGTATATTTCTTCATGCATACATATACATATAAAAAATATAAGAATACAAAATACAAAATGCAACAATACAGCATATACATGCATACACATACATCTGCATACATATGGACACAAATATACACACATACATATACATCTACATACACACATCTATATATTTACACTAAATGTAAATGCAAAATCGTTTTCTTATATCACCTACAAAAATAGAATCCTATCTTAGATATATATACACTTAGACACATACATACACCTACATACACATATATACATATAGATCCATATACATACATGCACATGTATATGCATACATAAATACATATACGTATACAAATACACATACATACATAATACACTTACACTTCACATACACACACATACATGGAAAAAACAAAGCTATGATTCCATTTTTCTAGATAATTAAGTCATTTAGCATGAAATTTCTACATATATAGCAGAAACATACATACTCTCTTATATAAAGTCCCATGCACGCGTGGAACACCTACATACACCCCAATACGCAAAATTTACATATAAATCTACATATAAACACATGTATACGTATAAACACACACACATATACGTACATACATATATATATATATATATATATATATATATATATATACACACAACTGCGCACTCATACATATATAGATAGACCCATATACATATATACACGCGACTATATACACACACATACATATACGCATCACATAACCATGGTTGTGTACATCTGTAGCCCTGTGATACTATTTCTTCTTTTCAGTTATAGTTAATTTTTTATAGTTAATTCATTATGAATACACTCTAACTTCGGCAGTATGGTAGCCCCATCCAATAAATACATTAATATGATATAGCTAATTTCAATAGTCTGAATAGGAACACACACACAAACACACACACACACACACACACACACATACACACACATATACATATATATAGATAAAGATATAGGCATATTTTATACATAACTTCTTTACCGACATCCTATACCCATATACCTGAATAGAAATTTATACAACTATATTACGTGCACCCACCCATTCTCTGTTTTTCATAGATTGTATGTATTTACTACATAAAACTAGTACTGAAGTATTAAAGTCAATAGGTCTATCTTTAAATCAATTTACTTCTACCTCAAACGACAAATAACTGAACATGGAGGCTATATAAACAGAATACAAATGTTTTTCATATTATTGTACTTACCTTATTCATTTCATAACATAATTTATGCATATATATTATTTAGTATTTCGCCTAATTTCTTGATCATTCGTTCAGTTTAGATATATTTATATAAGTATTTTTTTCGGATTAACAATATTATATTCTCTGAGAAAATAAAATATTAACAGAATAATAATGTAATAAATTGGATAGAACCATAATCATGACTTCACTTATATAAGATGGTGGGGTGTTGATATTGTAGCAGTTGAGATCTTCATAACTTAGAGTTCTTTAAGCGCATGTATTTTGAAATGTTTACAGGATATAGCAGTTTCTTGTTTGATGTTTAATAGTTTGTCCCTGTCCTTAAACATTGTTATCTCAAGTTTTTCTGATAGACATAACTAACATGGCGAGTTTAATGAGTGGCATGTATTGGCTTTCCTTATAATTTTCCATTCTATCTTTGGTATTTTGTTTGCCCTAACTAGTTTCCAATAGTGTAACGATAACGAGGTGTCTTTTTTATACTTTTGATTATTCATCGAATGTTTATGTCCATAAAATCTATTTTTGAATGTCATTTGAGTACTTCCTATGTAAAATTTTTTTCCCTCGGGTTTTCTTCTAGGAATATTTTAGATTGATATACCACTGAGAGGGTTAAACACTTAATTTTTATGGAGCAATCCTCGGATTTTTGGCAATTACAGTTATTCATAACTGCATTATCACTAATATTCATAGTTTCCCTTGATATTCTTCTATTATGCTTTTTTATGATTCTTTCTAAGTTATCACCATAGCTATAACTCACTTTTAATGTGTTTTTATTAAAAATCTAATGTAACATATTTGGTGGGAAATTCTTGTTAATAAGTTGTAAAAATTTGGTACCAAGTTTTGTTCTTAGCATTAGATTGGGGGGGGGGGGTAAACCAAATCACTTTCCTATTACAATTTCTAGATCTATTTGAGCTAGTATTAGTGACTTTATATTTTATATCTATGTTTTTGTACCCACTATTTTTAAGTGCCATATTATAAATAGCTTTGCACTCATTAAAAGTTTCTTCATCAGATGAGTTGTTGCTTATTCTACTGTCAATAGATAACGGTATATGTTTAATAATGGATAGTTAGATCGTGGGTGTAGGGTTAGTGTTTTCCTTCATATAGGGTTTATAAGTGTTTAATTCCAGATCAAATGTAACGTCGAGGAAGTTAACCTGCTTTAAGTTTTCATTAATTTCAACTTTAAAGCCAAAATTATTCATCTCCTTAGTGATTGTCCTTCTAACTCCATTACATTTTACATTTGTAGCGTCCTTACAATTATCATCTCGAATAAAGCGTAGGTCACCTACATCAATAGTGTTATTCTTTGTTAAAATATAAAGGACATGAAGTCCCACAAGATCCGTTGCTTCTGCAGAGTCTAACTATCCCATTGACACACCCCAAAATAATTTATGTATATATATATATATATATATTATATTATTTTTTGGAGTTTCAATGGGATCGTTAGACTCTGCAGAAGCAACGGATCTTGTGGGACTTTGCATAGATCATCGTATAACGATTAGATCACTGTGACTTACGTAAAGAACATTTAAAATTAAAATGTTTAAATTCAACGTTATTTCTCACGGTTAATGGTTGCTGATTATATACGATTTTTGCTAATCAAGCCAGAGATGGCTCATGTTGCCGGGTTCGAATCTATCGACTGGTGTTAATCATGACACCCTGCACTGAAGATTCTCGAAAGGATGAGACACTAGTGTCTGTATGTATTTAATTATTATAGTAAAAAAATAATTATATATATTTTTTTGTGGAAATATATTTTCTTATGCATATACCAATCCTTATTTAAGAAGCTCAATGTAATTACAGAGCAATATAGTGAATAAATGACAAAAGACTATATTCCAAAGTTCATGATGTTGACCCTCTTATAATTTATTCCTTTAATTCAGTTGCCATTTACAATTCTTGACAGTATTTGTTTCATAGCGCAAAATAAATTACTAAATTATTATATCAATCAGTGAATCTATTTTGCCCTTAACTCATCAGAAGAAATAGCAACAATCAATCTGTCAAAAGGAAATAAAGTGCGTTTTGACATGATTAAAATCCAAAAATTGGAAGAGAAGCTGGAAATACCTTATAATATGTTTCCATTACGTCATTTTGAATTTGAAAATTTCTATCCTAGGGAATTAATGCACCCCCAGATATCAACCTTGAAATTTCTACGACTCGGCGCGGTACATATAGCACCTACCCATCTGGTACCGGCCAGGCTCAACATTGCTTAACTTCAGTGATCTGGCGAGAATCGGTGTAAGCCCCCCTCTTTGGGTTGAGCACTTTGTAAATATATTTTCACCCGACGCGTATTTAAAAAAGCAATTAAGCGAAGCCCACTATTAATTTGTTTGTAAACAAGCTGATGGTTCGAGCACTGTGTGAAGGGAGGGTGTGGATTTAATTCACACTCTAGGAGAAATATTTACGGCACTGATTCGTAGCCGAATGGTGAAAGCTGCCGACTGCCAATGCGACGGTTGTAGGTTCAATCCATGGCTGGGGAAAGGTGTTTGTCTAGCCGCACTGATGAGTTGTGATACAATGAAACAGTACTGTATGTGGATGACAATATATATATATATATATATATACATACCTTCAATAATTTTTCAGACTTTTTTGTACAGTCATTAAAAATTGGTGTATACTCTTGAAAGGGCAGTATGTTTTTGCTACACATCTTATGAGATGACTGATCAATTTTTATGATTTCAGGTTCAAGTGAACAGCTACAGCAGGAATTGGAATACACCATACTAAAGCCTGATTGTCACAACTGGTGAATTTCAAAAATGCACTCTAGACGTGAAGACACTTTAGAAGAGCGATATGCAATCAAATTTTGTTTTAAACTTGGAAAAAATGACACAGAAACGTATGGATTACTTCAGACTGCTTTTAGACTATCTTGCATGAATCGAGCATCAGTTTTTGAGTAGCATAAGAGATTCAAGGAAGGCAGATACTCTGTGAGGGATGATGAGAAGTGTGATAGGTGTAAGGAAGTCCGAACATAGAGTTGATTGACCAAATGCAGAATTTCATGGATAAGGACTGTCGAGTTTCTATATAAACAAAAAGTGCGCAGTTTGATGTCAGTGTGGGAACTGTACACACAATTATTCGCGAGTAACAGAAGATGCAGAAGATTTGCATGAAGTTTGTCCCAAGGGTGCTCAGAGAAGTTAAGAAAAAAAGACCTTGTCATGGGCATCAAGCCAGTTCCTCACCCTCCCTATAGTTCAGACCTTGCTCCCTGTGACTTTTGGTTAATCCCTAAGCTCAAGGAAAACCTTAGAGGCTATCGTTATGAGACAATTGAGGAGATGAAAGAGGCTGTGACTAGGGTCATTTACACACTCATATAAGAATACTTCCATGCGGCCTCCTAGAAGTTGTTAAGACGGTACAAGTGCATTGCAACTGGAGAAGATTATTTTGAAGGGGATTAGAGTTTCAATAAAAGTGCCCATATGAAAAAATATGAAAACTTATTGAAGGCACCTCGTATCTGTGCGTGTGTGTGTGTGCGTGCGTGTGTGTGTGCATGTGTGTGTGTGTGCGTGCATGCGTGTGTGTGCCCGTGTGTGTGTGCATGCGTGTGTGTGCCCGTGTGTGTGTGCGTGTGTGCGTGTGCACGTGTGTGTGTGTGTGTGCGTGTGTGTGTGTGTGCGTGCATGTGTGCGTGTGTGCGTGCGTGCGTGTGTGTGTGTGGACCAGACGTCTGTGATGCTTCTGATAGATGCCCTTTCCATCGAAGCTGGCGATAACATTGGACATTGCCCATAAATATAATGCCACCATTACAGCTCAACAAGATGGTAACATTTATGTTCTTCTTGGCTTGTCAGTTCATAGGGAAAATGATGCCTGCCGGGAAAATACTCCAAAAATGATGGAAGAACAGCAAAGGGAAACCGAATCAATCAACCTGTTCAACGTGCATAAATATTTCTGAAGAGTAATTAAGCCTATCAATCAGAGAAACTATATAAACGTAGATAGACATCTTGGTTTGGTAGTGAATACACACGAGGTAACGATAAGTCGGAAGTGTATGACTCCAAGTTGAAAATACAAAAAAATATTTTAAATAGAAAATAATATGCACATCAAGTGGGCATATGTATAAAGAAAGAGACTCACTCCCCTGAAATCCCGAAAATTTCGACCCTGTTGAGACATAGAAGAAGGAATGGGGAAACAATACTCTCAAAGGAGGAGACATCATTGAAGGCCCGAGTTGATGCCTCCCAGGTTTTGCTGCAAATAGTAGGAAGCAGTGGGTAGCTGCAAACCGGATAAGAACAAGACACTACAGGACTGCTGTAAACAAACACGGGTGGAGACAAATAGACTCCCCAATCTGCCCAAAGTGCAAGGAAGACCTCCCCCTCCCCAATACACAAACCACCTGATCCTACAATGTCTAGCCTCACATACAGAGTGAGCCAAAGTAGGTGGACAGTAAAAACATTTATGTAGAGATTACATATGCGTACAACTATATGTAAGAAGACAATTATATTAATTAAAAGTAAATGTTATTTATCAACGCAAGTGCTCAAACTGTTTTCCTTCTTGGTTTACATACCATGTCTTTTCTGTTTTAAAAGTAACCGAATCGTTATTCACTTCATTTGTAACTTCGAATCAGCCTCGACAGCAGTGTGTTAAAAACCCCTCCATTTCTTCATTCTCCCAGCAATTTATCTTTTTTTTTTATAATAATATCTCGGACAAACTTTTTCTTCTTATACCCATTTGTTAATTATTTCACGGAATTCTGTCTTTTGAATGACATTTACGGGATGCCTTTCCACAGAAACATATATATAGTTTTTCGGTGGGAAGGTATCAAAAAATTGAAAAATAATTGAATTTCAACAAGGGTCGTTGATAGTGCTCAATCGTAAGAGAGCAAGTTATATTTTTTTTATTTTTTTATGTAAATACAATCATATCTTGCTACGATGTACAGACCGTTTCAATCATATTAGATATCATCAGGCGAGAAAAATTAAGGTACAAAAACTGAAAAGATTTAACAATGAGAACTCACATTCCATCCATCGCCATTCATGGCGAATTCTCTCTCTTCAAAATTTGAAAAGGTGTTAAATGATTGAAACGGTCAGCACATCGTAGCAAGATATGACTGTATTTACATTAAAAAAAAGTTTAAATTAAAAAATATATATATATAATTTATCGGGTTTTTTTACCTTATTTCCTTTGAAAAGAAATATATATATATATATATATATATATATATATATATATATATGTATATATATATATATATATATATAATTTCCTGTGTCTACATAATATTTTATAAGGAGAGATAATATTTTATGGAGTGATTTTCGGTATTTACTTTGATAGTGCTCAATACATGAATAGAGCTAGGTAATATGTTATGAAAATATATATGGCACAAATACAGAGAGAGGTGAATTATAAGTTGGCTGAACTTTTTTCTTATAAAAGTATGATCATTGGCTGTTGAAATTGAGAGCAAAAATAACAAATAATCTGAAGCAGTTTCGAAAGTTAATGGCTATTCTCTGCACGTGAAATTATGAGGCAAGTGTTGTGCCATCCTCAACCATACCTCTCCTGAATTGCCACTGTTTGATCCAGCGGCAAGAAGTTCAGGATGACCAATATAAGCATTCCGAGATTAGTAGAGAGCATATCCAGCGCCTGGAATTCCAAAATGCTCACCCATTTTAGTACTGACCAAGCGCAATGTTGCTTAACTTCAGTGATCTAATGGGGACGGGTGTGTCAATGTGATTACACCGAACATAATTGGTTAACTAGCAAATTTAATACTATGTGTATATATAAAATACACAGTAATAACGTCGATTCTGATAAGTCCTCACAAGGATGAAATGTAGAAAATTCTGTACAGCTTAATTGCCAAAAATATTTTTATAAACTTACTATGTGTGAGTGTGTGTGTGTGTGTGTGTCTGTCTGTCTGTCTGTCTGTTTGTCTAAGTGTATAGAAATTTATATTTGTGTATAGATCTATCTACATATTGCTGAATATGGAGCCAGGGCATTTTTGCATCCCATAAAAATGACCGGAATTGTAATTGTCACCGAAAACAAAGAAAGTTTTACATTCCAGGCCAGAAGGTTATAAATTGCACAACATAAAATAAAAAAGAACAATGTAATATGTTAATATTTACATTTCAGGAATGTGAATTGATGTCCATATAAAAGATAACATAAACAACAGAAAAAAAAGAGGGAAAAGACATCAGACTGACAGTATTTCATCGCCGCTACGCACACAAACCAACCCCTACAACTAAACGTTTCTCTTTATGTCGATGGGTACAAGTTTAATTTTAAATAAACTTATATGTCGATAAATTCGTCTCTGTTTTGATTTCGAAAATCACAACAAAAGAATTGTCAGGTGCATACATAATTTTAGCAAGCATTTGAAAAGTGCAAGCTAGAAAATTATATATACATTCAACAATTCAACACTATGAATACGAGTTATGTATGTAGTGTTAAATATTGGGACCCTATTCTAGTAAGTAGCGATTAAGTTAACTAGTATGAATTTTGGTGAGGGTTACATTAGTACGTCAGGATAACCCGGCAGCAAATGGAAATATATCCAGCTGCAGGTGGTGTAATTGAAGTGGAGGTCAAAGGTTAGCCCCCTAGCAAAATGTGCTAGAAATACAGGGTCAACGATATGACATAGAGATAGATTAAATTAGGTGTTTGAGCGAGAGAACAGGAAATTTCTGGTGTAGCAAAATCTTGTTGGAAATTAAGCTAACAGGACGTGAAAATGATGTCGAAATCTAAGTGCATGTTACCTCGAGACTCTGCTTGTACATCATCCACCATTAGGACTAAATTAAGAAAATTCTCAAAGCAAATAATTTACATTGTCTGTCCCCCCAACGAGTAAAATCTCTTTCTCTAAATAAAACCTTTGAAAATTAACAAGTCTCCATTGTGCTTTCATGTATGAGTAGTTTTGTTCCTCTAGCTAAACAGAGGAGGCCAAAGGTCAACAACCACAAAGGGGTCGCGACCAGTTAGGAATGACAGGCATCCTGCGCAACAGATGTATAAAAGGACTTTTATTATTTGATTTTAATTACTTGATCGCTCACGAGTGTGAACGTATATATGCAAAATTACAAAAACGACCATGTGCGAAGTTTTGTTTAACATAAAATCTTACAGTAGATGAGCTACTTTTTTTACTTTATTTTCTACTTGATTTTATCTTTGGTGCATGTGTCACAACAAAGTCACTGAGTGGAAATATATGTACAATTTTACTCTCCGAACCAACATGTATGTAGCTTATATTTATGCAACCAGGCACCGTAAAAGAACTCTTCATACGCTTATACACAGCGAATATTTTAGAGTGAATTTGGACTAGAAGGTGTGAGTTCAATCTCTAGATCCGATATATCTAAACACGTAATTAGATTACTTAGCCCAGTCCAGTTCATAAAATAAACTTTTCTATTCGAAATCCACAGAAGGACCTTTTTCAATATGGGGTCCCTTTACCACCAAACGCAACGCTTGAGTTCATTACCTTTCCTCTCCCTTTCTCTTGTTTATTCTCTTTCTTATTAGCATAGAACGTTACGCATGCGCACGCCAAATCTCGCCCATGTGAGAGTTTGATATCAGGAGTCTTTAAAACATTATGTTGGGACAACAATTTTTTTTTCTTTCCGAGATACCCGCACTCAACTGATAAATAAATAGTTTCATAAATATTTTCTTCTATTGCAATATCGACTATGTAGAGGACTAGGATATATAAATCCTAATCCCGTTACAAAAGAATAATGAAACGAATGGAATTGAAGGAAACAAAAACTCAATTGATGGATAAGATAAGCGTGTCGTTTATTTTCTGCCGAAAGAATGAATGTTTTAGATATAACATGTGTTCATGTCCGTGCGGGTGTAACCATCGTTCGTAGAGGACTGGTATTGTAGAAAGAAAAGGAAATGTGTGTTCATCTCACTATCATTTGTTCGCGCGTGGGAAGAGAAGTGAGTGACGTGGAAAGAGAAATGGCAGTCCATCGTGTAGACAAAGAAAAGGATAGAGGTTAAGCTGTACGCCATGTTAGCAGTCAGCTACGCGAAGGTATTCTCAGGGACAAGTTGTATATGTAGAGAGAGAAAGAGTGTAAAGGTGTGCATACGGTCTGTTAGCTTTTTGTCCCACATAGTAGCAAGTGGTGTGAGGTACGCGTGTGCGCGCGCCTGCCGAAACGGCGGCGGCTAGTACGCCGACCAACCACCTCGGAAAGGCAGGTCGGAAAAAAGGGAGAAGCCGCTTGTTGCTCTTTCTTTTATAGGTGTTTCCGCTGGTCTTTTGCGCATTTGAAGGCCGAAGTGACGTTGTCCATGTGTGATTGTATGTGAGCACGTGTGTACGTTAGCGTGTGTGTATACACACGTGAATGTGAGTGTATGTACGCGAACGTGAATATATGTACGTGTGTGGACGTGGGCGCGTATGTTTGTGTGTGCGCATGTATATGACAAGTAATATAGCTTGAAATGTGAACGCGTGTTTTTGTGTGAGACTAGGAAAGGCTCGCGCAACTATGACAAAAGATATATAAGGAAGGCAGAAGAGCACAACGACTTAAACGTTGTGAAGATAAGAACAATAAAAATAAGGATAACTGTCTTAAATATGTCAGAGGTGAAAAGGACAATGTTTTTTTATTATCTTTAATAAAAAAATTTTTTAAATGAGATCACACAAAACACGTTTTCTTTTGCAACAATTCTTTATAATCTAATAATAATAATAATAATAATAATAATAATAATAATAATAATAATAATAATAACGGCAACAACAACAATAACAACAACAGCAATAATCTATTAACAGTCACAGCAGTATTGACAGGAACAGGAATTTCACTGACGTCATTATTCAACTTTAGTACCTGAAAAAAAAAATGCAAAAAGGACAAAATATATAAAGGGTATCTGTATTGGGATTTCAATACAAAAATTACTTTGATGTTATATATGGAATTATTGTCAAATAAAATTTGGTTGTTTACGAATTCATGGATTCGTTAAGTACGATTAATATGGTTTATCCTCGTGGTCAGGTATGCGTGCATATACGAGTAGTGTCTCAGTTGCTCGAAATGATATAATGAGTTGAAGACTCTTGCTGAGGGTTAACAAAATAATATAAGGCCCATTTACAATCATTTGTGGACATGATCCAGTCATAATTAATTTGTAGTTTAGGAGCTTAATCTACATAGCTAAGTTAAAAGACAATATCGAAAATGATATTAATATTGTTTAATATATAAAGTAACTTTATTTATCGAATCTTCGTTTTCATTACCTTTAGATTTCTGCAAAAGAAAAAACATGTATATGGAACTCGACGTCATGGGGGACATTTAATCAGAAGAAAATTTGCTCAAGTACAATATACACGTTTTATTCACACATTGACACATGTAACGAAGACACGCAAGATAACATACATACGTGCTGGTTTCTACCATACAAGATAGGCATGGGGTCTACGACAGAGTCTTGTATTCACCCATGTGGAATTCGACCCAAGGGGAAGTAACACACTCATATTTTAACAATCGGTGCTCTAATCTGTTATTACACTACAAAAACTTTCTTCCTACAAAATTGATACTTGATTCGCCAGCTTTTAGTGAAACATTGGTCCATGTTCTTAGCAATAAAAAATGTACTGCAATTGAATTTTTCAGAAAATAATTTATCAACTTAAGATTTTTCAATGGATGAAAAAAGGGAAACAAATTCTTCATGTACTTTTTACTTCTTTTACTCCCTTTCTTTTGTTGTCTTAGAATGAGAAATAAGAATGCGACATTGGTTAATGGATAATGCCCTGAGTGTGCCAGGGTCGAATCCAGTGGAAACCATGAGTGCAAGACGTGAGCATAATCGCCGTCTTTATAGTGAGTCGAATGGTTCATTATTATCCGTAAGGTTGAGCGCTACAACAATCATGCTGACTCATATAAATTTATTTTATTTTACTTTATAAAGAAAGAGAGAGAGAGGCAGTTTTTTTTTTATAGAATCAATATCGTCAATATATTGTAGGGTAACCTGGGTCAATTTCATGCCATGTTTTTTGTTATGTTGAATTCTGATTCTGGGGTAAGGCATATCAACACTTGATGTCGATAAAACAGGATTACAGCCAGTTCAGTTATCAAACAACAGACCAAGAACAAATGGAATTAAACAGAAAAGTTGACTTTAAAAAACATTGAGTATATATATATATATATATATATATATATATATATATATATATATATATATATATATATATATATATATATATATATATATGGAGGAAGTAAGGAGGCATGACTTTGGAAAACTTTTTACCCGAATACGATGTTCAGCATGTTAAAAATATACCTTTTGTTGTAAAAACCTAATGGATAAACATCTGAAGAAGTTAGTGGGGACAGGATATTTTTGTGAACACATAAATCGTAAAATTGCCTACCCACTAATGAAACAGCTGTAATGGAAAAAATACTGGAAATAAACGAAGGTTATAAAAAGAAAACGTGAGTCTTTGAATTTTCAACAAAATTTTACACTATATATATATTATATATATATATATATATATATATATATATATATTATATATATATAATATACATAAATATATATATAATATACATATATATATATATATATATATATATATATATATATTCAACTCCGTAACTCCCCTTCTTAAGCCAAAATTTCACCCCATTAACGCCAAAGGAAAAAGTAAATCATGAGCTAAACGTTTTTGTTTCGATTCTTGGTGGTGGCACACGAGTCATTTTATTTAACTTTTTAAATTACTACCATATATATTGGGTCCAATATAATATTATAGTAATAATAATAATAATAATAATAATAATAATAATAATAATAATAATAATAATAATAATAATAATAATAAATACGAAATCTGCATTAATTAAAATATCATATCTAAGCGTATTTTACGACCGGGCTATGCCAGGCAGTTTGCTAATATATATATATATATATATATATATATATATATATATATATATATATATATATATATATATATATATATATATATATATATATATATATATATATATATATTGAACTTTCACCCCAAACAAAGTACAGTGCCACTTTGAAGTAGGGGGCTACTATCGGGGACATAATTTGCAGTGACATTATGAAGGGAGATGAGCAGCAAGATGTCTGTTAACATTACACTTGAACTTCTGCATGTCAGTACCGTTGGGAAAGCAGAATTCCGGAAGGGATTTCCAAATTCTAGCATTTCTGGGTAAGAAACTATTGGAGTAGAAGGCTTTCTTACACCTAGGGATCTCTACTGTGTAGGGGTGGGATTTAGCTGCTTGTCACTTTTGACAGAGGTATTTATGTGGAGAGAGTACCGGTGCTTGTAGTTCGTCAGAGCATTTACCATTAAAATACTTGTAGAACAAGCAGAGGGATGCAACATTTCGTCGATAGGACAGAGGCTGACGCTTAGATGACAGTTCAGGACTTATCATACCTTCCGTCAGTAAACCAAGCTTTATTTAACAGCATAGATTAGGTATGACCAGAAAAGAGAAAGGCACAGAGAGACTGTTCAACTGTCAATTGTTTCTGATAATAGACGAACTGCACAAGTCTTAGTTCATAGCGGTAGAGAAACTTTAAAAAATCTTTCTTCTGATTTGGCAAGGAACCCATTCAAGGTCACCATCATTGTCTATAATCGTTGTTTCTTTATAGCTTTATCGTTGTGGGGTGTTAGCATCTGACTATTGAGTAGATACTTTTAGCTTCCTTGTACCGGTATTCTGAGTCTTCCTTCCTGTCCCTCAACCTTGCTCTGGGGACCCTATCTTTCACTTTTTGCTGCTTCCTCGTCCTTATCTTTTTGAAGTCGCTGTACACATTTATACTACATATTTTGGTATAACACTGTCTCCAAACTCCACACTGTCTTTTGATGGCTATTTGTCTTGTATAAAAATTGTTATACCGAAATATGTAGTATAAAAAATAAAAACTCTTTAGTAAGCAACAGCAACAGCTACAGCTTTGAAATATGGAAATATTGATTATTTTTAGTGTGATGACTGACATTGTTTTATGACGTCATAGTTAGGATCTTTGTCGTGATCAGATTTTGATAAACTTCTAGTATGTTGTTCAACACAACATATAACAGTAATAATAATAAAAAAAAAAAAAAAAATCAAAAAACGCTTTCTTAGAATTTGTTCAGAGTAAAGAATTTTTTCGTATTTTGACTAAACTAAATTGTACTTTTTGAAATTAACTTGTATTGGTGACATTCATTTTTCTCAAGTACGTGATCAAGAATACAACAGTTTGAGAAGACATCGTCAGTCTAAAAGCGATTAAAAATTGAAAAAGATGTAATCTGTTACGATACAAACAGGCCGAGTGATTATAGGCGGTCATTATAATGTTTCTGTGAGACTAACCGTAGCCCTCGGCGCAAGAGGGTCCGTGTGTGCCTGGCGTGTGGGGTGGTGGCTGATCCTGTGGTCGGGGCAGCGGAAGAAAGAGTTTCAAGATGGCGCCTGCCTGCTTTTATTAGAGACGGAATCTCGCAGGATCGCAAATTAGCTAGGCCATCTTGAGGAATAAAAATCGGTCCATTGGAGGTGCGAGGCAGTCGGGTTCTGACGTTCGTGGCGATCAGTACAGTGACCGTTGGGTTCCGTTTCTATTCGTGCAGTCAGCTGAGCTTTGTTAGTTACCTTCGCGCCGTGGCTGTCATTGTTTGTTGGTTCGCTGTGTGTTGCCGTGGTTCTTCAGTGAAACGCTTCGTCGCCCACGACGAGACTCCCCGTCTCCTACACAAGATACTCATACAAGCTATTTCGGCCCCCCCACTCCGAACTTGGTTTTCTTTTCTTCAATGGCGGATAGATTCGATCTAAAGTTGATACCGGAATTCGACGGATCCGACCCGGTACTCAGCTGGGTTGAGAAGGTCGAGTTACATTGTCAGTTGTCCGGCGTGAAAAATGTCGAGCGCGTGATTCCTCCGTGGCTGACCGGCGGGGCCTTCGCTGTATATCAGCAACTCAGCGCTGAGGAGAAGTGTGACTACTTGAGTATCAAGGCGACGTTGTACAGGGCGTTCGCCATTGACCCCGCCACTGCATGGGAGCAGTTTGAGACGAGGTCTATACGCTTGGGCGAAACTGTGGATGTGTATCTCGCCGAACTTAAGAAGCTGACGGTGTTGTTCGGCGGTCTTCCCGAGAGGGCCCTAGCCTACAAATTCCTGTCAGGACTCCCCGCTGGAGCAAAGCAGCTCCTGCGAGCAACCTCTACCATGTCCTCACTACCGCTGAGTGACCTAGTGGTCAGAGCCAGGACAATAATGAAGGATGACTCGACGGTGCAGGAACCGGTAGTCGCCGTCGCACAGGCCCCACCAAGTGGCGAAGGACCGTCTCAGGGACCCAGCCCGCAAGGTGATGTCATCTGCTACAGATGCAACGGGCGGGGCCACATGGCAAGAAATTGTAGAAGGCGATCGACGGCTGTTCGCTGCTACTGCTGTAACAAGACTGGGCACATGGCCCGAGACTGTGCGGGAAACGGGGACGGGGACAAGGTGCCAGTGCCGACCTCTTCCCCGAACAGAAAATAAACAAGGCGCTCCCTGTCATTCAGGTCTGAGTTAATGACACGTTATGTTCAGCCCTCCTTGATTCCGGTTGCTCCCGCACCATAGTGTTTGCGGACTTTTGTCAGGCGTGGAAAAAGAAGAACGTCAGGATAACTACCATTACTGGAAAAATACGAATGTGTTGCGGCGTGGGTGTGGTACACATTCACACAAGAACTGGGAACTCGGCCAACGTCGAAGCGCTGGTGACACGCGAAAAGCCGCTGAGTTTTGACCTGTTGCTAGGCTACGATGCCATCAAAGCCCTGGGCGGCGTGCGCATAACACGCGCTGGCGTTGTAGAGTTTCAGGATAGGCCCCCGGTGTGCGCAGCACTAAGAGTCGACCAGCCGGACTTCAGTGCGGAATTCGACGACCAACAGAAGGCGTGGACCGCCACTTGGAGGTGGTCAGAAGACAAGGAACCGGCCAAACTACAAAACAAAGTGGCAGAGTACCGTATGCCCGACCAGATAAGGCCTGCATACGAAAGCGAGCTCTGTGAATGGATTAAGAACGGTTAGCTGATTCCATACCCCTACGACAAACTTGGACCCCCCAAGGGCCTGATACCGCTGATGGCAGTTGCCCAACCTAACAAGTCAAAGGTGAGGCCGGTAATGGACTACCGCGAGTTGAATGCGCATGTTGATGCGTTCACAGCGGACGCCGACGTCTGTGCCAGCAAGCTGCAAGAGTGGCGCCGGCAGGGGTCCAATGTGTCCCTACTGGACTTGAGAAAAGCATACTTGCAGGTCCGGATCGGCGAGGCGATGTGGCCTTTCCAGACAGTGATGTTTTCCGGGAAGAGATACTGTCTTACGCGACTCGGATTTGGGCTAAACGTAGCACCCCAGATAATGAAGGCTATCGTCAATGCCGTGTTGTCACAAGAAGAATGGATCAGAAAGGGAACATCGGCGTATATTGACGATATATACGTGAACGAAGATATCGTGTCATCTTCGCGCGTAAGATCCAAACTTGCCGAGTTTGGTCTAAACTGCAAGGACTCTGAGCGGCTTGAGGATGGCGCCCGCGTATTGGGCTTGAGCGTTCAAGAGGAGCGAGGGATCCTGAAGTGGAGGCGTGGAACCGCAGTTCCCGACGTACCCGACGTTTACACAAGACGTGCCGTGTTCTCCTTGTGCGGGAAACTTGTGGGGCACCTTCCAGTATGCGGATGGGTTTGTGCGGCGACAGGCGTCATAAAAAGGAGGGCAAATGCGGTCACCAAAGGCTGGGACGATGAGATAACCGACGAACTATTGGTTCGAATGTTAAAGGAGACCGTCGCTAGTGTGAAAAAGAATGACCCCGCCACAGGGGACTGGTGCGTGCAGGGAGACGAACTGAGCGTGTGGGTGGACGCAAGTTCTCTAGCGATCGGTGTAGTTTTGGAGAAAGATGGGGCCGTAGTTGAGGATGCCTGCTGGCTGCGACCGGCGAATGATGCTGCCCATATCAACCTGGCAGAACTCGACGCTGTAATAAAGGGCATTAACCTGGCACTTCAATGGGAAGTGAAGAAACTGCGTGTGCACACTGACTCACTTTGCGTGCACCACTGGGTGTCGGACACACTCACGAGCAAGGCCAGGGCACGCACCAAGGCAGCCAGTGAAATGCTGATAAGACGGAGGCTGGAGACTGTGAAAAAACTGGTGATGGAGTACAACCTGTCCGTAGACGTAGTGCTCGTCACCTCGGACTACAACCTCGCCGACAAGCTCACTCGGGTACCATGGAGATGGTATGAGGCTATGAAGAAAGAAGCTAAGCCATTGCCTCTGTGTGCTGTCTCCGTCGAGGAGGACAAAATCAGGAAGATACATCACGACAGTGGGCACCCCGGAGTACAACGGACCTACTACTTTGTGAAGTTGGCTAGACAATCAATACCAAAAAGCGCAGTAAGAGCAGTGGTCAGGGAGTGTCAAACGTGCCAGTCCATCGACCCCGCCCCAGCCAGATGGCGGAAAGGACAGCTGGGAGTGGACGCGACTTGGAGTCGGTTGGGTATGGATATAACCCACTATGGCAGCCAACACTTCCTCACGCTGATAGACTGCGGGCCAACGAGGTTCGCGATTTGGCGCCAATTAGCGAGACAGGATTCCACCAATGTCATTCACAAATTGGAATCCATATTCTACGAAAGGGGGCCGCCTGAGGAGATCCTCACGGATAACGACACGGCGTTCTGCAGCAGGGAATTTAGGCATTTTATGGACAACTGGGGGATCCGCCTTCGACACCGATGCGCGTATGTGCCGTGCGGCAACGGCATAGCGGAGCGGTGCCACCGAACCGTGAAGAGGATCGCGGCCAGGAAGAAGTGTACGCTAGCGGAGGCGGTTTACAGATACAACACAACGCCTAAGGACGCCGTGACTGGCGGCAGTGCGCCCGCTGATGCGATTCATCACTACCACGTGCGCGTCAAGGACGTTGAAGTGTGTCTACCCGACCAACGAGAACCCCAGGGGACGTACCAAGTGGGAGACACCGTCTGGGTGAAGCCACCCGGCGGCCGGTGCACCAGCAGCTTTTGGAGGGGGCGGGTCACCGGCGTCATCAGTGAACAGGCCATACTAGTCGATGATACTCCGCGCCACGTAAGGGATGTCCGGCCCGCTCTAAGCGCTGACCAATCGGCGAGCAGTGGAAGTAGCGAGTCATCCGACGATGAGTGATGGATCCAACCCGTGCCCCACGAACCTGGTGACTCAACTGCGAGCAGTGGAAGGAGCGAGTCATCCGACGATGAGCGATGGATCCAACCTGTGCCCCACAAACCTGATGACTCAACTGCGAGCTCTGATGCTGATGCTTCCGATGCCACTTCTGAGAGCCCCGATGAGGAAGTCCCGGCAATACCCCTCCGCAGGAGTGCTCGAATCAAACGGCCACGTCCGCCGTGTCACGTATGTGATCTGGAGACCAGGGGGGAGTGTGAGACTAACCGTAGCCCTCGGCGCAAGAGGGTCCGTGTGTGCCTGGCGTGTGGGCTGGTGGCTGATCCTGTGGTCGGGGCAGCGGAAGAAAGAGTTTCAAGATGGCGCCTGCCTGCTTTTATTAGAGACGGAATCTCGCAGGATCGCAAATTAGCTAGGCCATCTTGAGGAATAAAAATCGGTTCATTGGAGGTGCGAGGCAGTCGGGTTCTGACGTTCGTGGCGATCAGTACAGTGACCGTTGGGTTCCATTAGTGACTGTTTGGTTCCGTTTCTATTCGTGCAGTCAGCTGAGCTTTGTTAGTTACCTTCGCGCCGTGGCTGTCATTGTTTGTTGGTTCGCTGTGTGTTGCCGTGGTTCTTCAGTGAAACGCTTCGTCGCCCACGACGAGACTCCCCGTCTCCTACACAAGATACTCATACAGTTTCATTACTTCACCTAGCGATATGAGTAATTACTGCGAAAAATCAGAAATTTGCTTATTTCTATTGTATGGGTGGCTGTGTGCACGTCACGTATGTATATATGTATATGTGTGTGTGTGTGTGTGTGTCTGTGGATGTGTGTGTGTACGTATGAATGTATATATGTATAAATGTATGTATGTACGTCTGTACATGAGTATGTATACATGGATGTATTAATGGATGGATAAATGTATGTATGTATGAATGGATGGATAAATACATGTATGCATGTATGCATGTATTAATGGATAGAAGTATGGATGAATTGGCGAAGCATCAAGTATTCAGCTACCGACAAGATTTGAATTACACTACAAACTCGTGTAGTGAGTTCAATCTCGACTACGGCCGCGTTGGTATTAATGAATGAATGCCTATATCTATGTACGTATCACATTTCACTGTTTCTTTCCCTTAACAAAACAAAGAAAACAATGCTCGTATAAAGAGAAAACTGTTTTTAAATAATACATACGCGTGTGTGCGTGCGTGCTTACCTCGCTACTTGAGGGATGAACCGAAACATGGGTGGGTCGGATGCTTCTATGGAACAGACATTCAAAATAACTGACCCAAGCGATCAATTTCATTCACTAGAAAATCAAGGTCACATGGCATGACTGCAGGATTAGAAATGACAACCCTGAAGAAATTTGGCAGATTTCCCATTGGTTGATAGCCGACCATTAGAGTGCCGCTTTCCAACATCCGGGCTTTAATCCTACTTGCCACCTAAAATCAATTAAAAAACAATGTTGAAATCAAAACAGAATGGATCGATGACAAAGCTCGTGTGTGTGTGTGTGTGTGTGTGTGTGTGTGTGTGTGTGTGTGTGTGTGTGTGTGTGTGTGTGAAGGGTGTAATTTATGGCGAGAAGATTAACCACGTGCAATCAGAATTTCTCGAAAGTTAAAACTGAACCGATAATACCTAGTATGGTGTTAGTTCTCGGCGATCTATGCCGGTTTCCTGTGAAGGAGGAATATAAGGAAGCAGAGCGCTCCTATTCTAACAGTGTTGACGAACAAAATCAGCAGCTGCAGAATAGCTGACTAGCTAAAATATTAACATATTAGCAGCAGAAACCGTTTTAGCGATCTGCAAATTAAGCAAGTATGAACGCGTTGACGTCACGGGAAGAAGGAAACAAAAAGGAAAAAAGGATAGCACGTGGTCGAGCAGAGAAGCAAGTTGCGTCGGGGAAGATGGACGTGTAAAATCGAAGGTGAGAAAGTGCTGGCGTTGAGGTGACGGAGAGAGAGAGACTAATAAAAAACATATTAGACGGTATTTGTTTGCGGAAATGTTTTTGAAAGGTAATGAAATGTGTTATTTCGGAAGAATAAATACTTTTCATTTGCACTAAAAAAAATACCGAGTCGGATTTTTCTTTCTTTTCTTTTTTGTTTTTTGTTTTTTGTTCCTTTGCGACGGTACCAGACAGTGTGTGGGTCCGAGTGGTTGAAATGTAACGACACGGTTCGAATGTAACGGCCACGTTACAGGAAGTTTACAGAGAATATGAAATTCACAAACGGCATGTATATTTCGATCATGGCAAGATGACATACAACGCCTAGCATTCCTGAATAGTCACCCATCTGGTACTGGCCAGGCTCCACGTTGCTTAATTTCGGTGATCTAACGAGAACAGGTGTTTCAACGTGATTATGCTGTACTAGTTTTTAAAGGAAGCGAAATGTTGCACCCTCTGCCTGTTCTAGAAATACTTTAATGGTGAATGCTCTGACGAACTCCAAGCACTTGTACCTCCTCGACGTGACTACCCCCGACAAACTCGACAAGCAACTAAGTCCCACCCCTTTACAGTAGAGATCCCTAGGTGTAAAAAAGCCTTTTACTCCAATAGTTTCTTCCCCAGAAGTGCAAGTCTTTGGAACTCCCTTCTGGGATTCTACTTTCCCAACCGTACTGATATACAGAGGTTCAAGTGTAATGTTAACAAACATCTTTCTACTCATCTTCCTTCATAATGCCCCCGCAAATTATGTTCCCGATAGTAGCCCCCTACTTCAAAATGGCACTTGGCGTGTTTGGGGTGAAAATTAAAAAAAATATATATATATAAATTAATAAATAACAGGAAAATAAATAAAAAAGAAGAATTTGTTATAATTTTCAAAACTTGTCACGAGTCAAGTGGGTGAGGAAATGATGGAACATCTGTTTTTTATGCTTAGCGACCGGACCAAGTTTTTCCAGTATTCCCGGTAGCAGAATGAGAGACATGATATGACAACACAGGTCATTACGCTCTACCTTACCCCACCCCTTGACCCATGTCAAGCAGGTGAGAGTAAATGACTATTTTTGGCTCACTCACACACTCTGCCAGTGCCATAAGCACATTAGAAGAAAGAAAACGTGTACGTAAAAATTTCAGACAGAACATTCAAAATTAATCTCTTAAAAAACATTCGCTTATCTGTAATTCTTATGTATTTTATTTCAACGTGCGTCTCCATCGAAACGCCAGGTTACACAGCGGTACGAGGAGAGTCAAATGATTGCATTTTTTTGTGGGCCGTTGTTTTATATAAATAAAGGCCGATAAAATAGCTGCTAAGTCAAAATTAAAAAAACAAAATGAAACTTGCCAAACGTAAGTTTTTTTTTGTTTTTTTTTTAATTACATTTTCACCCCAAACAAGGCACATTGCCACTTTGGTGTAGGGGGCTACTATCAGGGGCAGCAACTACTGGGGCACTATGTAGGGATTTGGGCAGCAAGATGTCGGTTCACATTGCACTTGAACTTCTGCATGTCAGTACAGTTAGGGAAGCAGGAACCTGGAATGGAATTCCAGAGTCTAGCGGTTCTGGGGAAGAAACTACTGGAGTAGAAAGATCTTTTACATCTAGGGATCTCTACTGTGTGGGGGTAGGATTTAGCTGCCTGTCGGGTGTGTCGAGGGTGTTTACGTCGTGGGGGCACAAGTGTCTGCAGTTCGTCAGAGCATTTACCATTAAAATACTTGTAGAACAAGCAGAGGGATGCAACGTTTCGTCGTTGGGATAGAGGCTGAAGCCTAAATGCCAGTTCAGAGCCTATCAGATTGGTGACTCTTAAACAATACTCCATACATGGGCGAATAGTTGCCTTATAGAGGTACAGGATACTTTCAGGTGTCAGTAGTTTTCTAGCACGGTAGAGAGAGCCTACCTTTTTCGCAGCGGCCCTGGCAATGTTTTCAATATATTTGTTCCAGCTCATGTTTCCTGTGAACGTTAGGTCAAGCAGTTTGAAAGATGTACTCTCAGACAGGGAGTCACTGGCCATTGCTATTAGTGGCAGAGAAGGTTTCTTGTAATTATTGAAGGAAACCAGTTTAGTCTTGGCAGCATTGAATGTGACCATCCATTTATGTCCCCATTTCACTACAGATTGGAGGTCATCCTCTAGTGTTTTTGCCATTTCTTTAGATATGTGTTCATTTGTTTTCCTGTCATGCCTGTTATAGAATGTAGTGTCATCAGCATATATACCCATCTCAGAGGCAGTTTTGTCGGGGAGGTCATTAATAAATATCAGGAACAATAGAGTCCCAAGAATAGACCCCTGAGGCACTCCCGCATTTATATCACACTGTTTAGATGTTCGACCATCGAGGACAACCTGGATTTTTCTCTTGTCTAAGAAGGATTCAATTATGCTAAGTATTCTACCAGTGATACCGTATGATTTAATTTTCCTGAGGAGGCCCTTGTGCCATACCCTGTCAAAAGCCTTAGATATATCTAGAGCTACCGCTCTGCCCTCTCCAGCTTTGTCCAATGAATGGTATATACGTTCAGAGATTAATTAGGATGTCAGCTTGGGAACGGGCTTGTCTAAATCCATACTGTTTGTCAGTCAGAAGTTTAGCATCTGTAAGGTATGGGACTAGAGCATGGTTAATTATGATCTCAAATATTTTTGCGAAAAGTGCGAGGAGGCTAATGGGGCGATAATTTGATGGGTCAGTTCTTTCGCCAGAATTCTTGAATATTGGTACCACAGAAGCAGTTTTCCAACAGCCTGGAAAGCATGATTCATTAAGGCATTTGTTGTAGAGTTTGGAGAGAACTGGAGCTACTTCGGCTGAGCACTTTTTTAATAGCACAGCTGGGATGAGATCAGGTCCACATGCTTTAGAAGTGTCAAGATTTTTTATGATAGCATGTACCTGAGCAGGGGTGATTTTTAGATCGTCTAGCGTGGCGTCTGTCCACAAAGGAAAGTCAGTAGGGAGTGGTTTGCAGGGTCCAGTGTGGAGTTTGAGGCAAACCGGCTGGCAAGCATATTAGCCTTGTCGGTTGCTGAGCAAACAACCTCGTGATTGTTGGATAGCGGGGGAATTGTTGATTGCCCATTATTTACTACACTGTTGTAGATTTTCCAGAAGTCACGAGTTCCTAATTTTTGTGCTTCAATGCGTTTTTTAGTGGTTTCAGTAAATTCTCTTTTAGCTGTCGCTATTTCTTTCTTAACATTATTTCTAGCTTCTATATACTTCTGTTTGTTTGAACTGGACTTATGTCGGTTAAATCTGCGGTATGCATGCTGCCTTTGAGCAATGGCAGTTGCGCAAGTCGAAGTAAACCATTGGAGAGAGTGGGGTTTGCTATAAAATTTCCGCATGGGAACATGTGCTTCCATTGCTGTTTTGAAGCATTCAGTGGTCTCATTTGCGCACTGTTCAGCAGGAAGAGAAAAAATATTTCCCCATGGGGCATCTCTGATAAGATCTTTGATGGCTTCCCAGTCAGCCTTTTTATAATATCTCGTTGTTTTGAGCACTGGCTCTTCAGTTTTGGGTCTAGAATTTAGGGCGATTTCTACCATTATCACTGCATGGTCAGCGTTCCCGAGTGGGCTGTCAGCATTTGTTGTACAATCCTCGGGAACTGTAGTCAGAAACAGATCTAGAAGTGATGCTTGTTGTTCTTGCTGGTCAGGGAAACGGGTTGGAAACGTAACCATTTGTGATAGGGAGCGAGATATAGCAAAACTATGTGTTGTGCTGCCCGCCGTATCTGTGTGAGTAGAGAATCCAAGCCAGTTTTTGTGATAAACATTAAAGTCACCAAATACATGTACTTGTGCGCTAGTGTTGAGGGAGAGTGCTGTGTCTATACTGTCAGAGACTTTGTTCATTATGGTGCAGTCCTGGGTCGAGGGAGAGCGGTAGAGAAAATAAAAGTAGCTAATGTTGTGTTGTATGTTTAGTCTAAAGCACATAATCGTCCGTTTCTAGGTTTGTTTCTCTATTCAGGGGGAGGGTGTTACGAATGTAGACTCCAAGTCCGTGCATATGTCTGTCAGAGTCCTTACGGCAGAGTGGGAGATAGCCAGGCATGTTAAAGTAGTTAGAGGGGATGGAGGAGTGTAGGTTAGTCTCGCTTAGTGCTAAGATATCCGGGGCATTTGTTAGGAGAAATGCTTCAACATCAGCTAAATTAGTTCTAAGCCCACGGATGTTAGTGAATGCAAGCCTCAAGGGAGGAGGCTGGTTGGATTTGTTTGTCCCTAGGCCTGGTTTAAGCTTATTTTTTTTTATTGTACTGTCATCATGTTTTTAAAGAGTTTCAGTTAGGTGAGGGGGAGCTGAACAAGAGGTTATGCAGGATATCAGACATGCAACACAAGCAGACCATTAGCTGACCTTTCTTCAACTAGGCATGTGGCCTCGGGAAAGCCCATCGGGGATGAGTGCAGGGTCCCTTTCCATGCGTGACATGGCACTACAAACATCCCGATATTATACAACTGTTGATGGAGCAGCCGCTCTAAGCGCTACCAAAGAGTTAGGGCGTCTGTACTACCAGTCGGAAACAGCAGCCAGTAACTGTCAATCCGGTACCCTCAGCCCATGAGAAGAAGATCACCCCAATCTAATTGCACAGGCATGCGTGGTACTCAAGCACTTCCAAGTGCCCAGTTATGAGGAGTGGGATGTGTCGGGAGTGGGGGAACGGCATTCAATACCCTAGACAAGAAACAAGATCTACCACTAAGTGTTTTGTCGATTCACTTGTGATAGTGTCTCTGCGCCTGACTAATAGGCAAAGAAGGAGTATGGAAGCCGGGCGATAGCAGAGCCTATCTACTCCATAAGCAATTTAGGTTTGCAGACCGGTAATTTGTTTGAGTCACCAGCTCTAGGAAGGTTATCGTCCAAGACTGGAGAGGCCTCCCTCCCCTTTGGTTTAGTTTCAGAGTTGACTTAAAGTGTTCTTCTACGCATGCGCAAATATACCTTTATACGTTAAAGTCTGTCTATTTTAAACTATTTCTTGTCCATCTGACGACAGCTCAAATTGTAACAACTAAGATAGGAGCGCTAAATTTTTTGGTTTCAATTCTAGCTGATGGCATCCAAGTCCTATTTTTTTACTTTTAAAATTAATACTATCTATTTAGTACACTATAATACTTAATAAAGAATTGACTCTATAATAATAAATACAAAATCTGCATAAATTAAAATATTAGATTTAAGCGCATTTTACAACCAAGCAACGCCGGGCGGTCTGCTAGTATGTATATAAATATGTCGTGTTCATTAACAATGCTTTCTTCTTTCATGCATCATTTATATTGTATCCATTTTCAATATTAAAGACAATATAACAGTCAGGTTGGGTCTTGGTACGTTTTAAGACGCAAACATCGTGTATATATCCTATTGTTGTGGTGTACACCTTATGGATAACAATGAACTCTTTCGTTTACTGTAAAGATTGGAAAAATATGTTTCTCAATGAATTATAAATTCAATAAGTACAAATTATGCACAATTGACTGTCGGAATGACTTATAATCACACTGCTTTTCGTTTCCACTTAATACTGAGTTGTGTCTTTCTTCCGGAAACTTACCGGTCCACAACACCTGTCCAAGCCAGGATCCACACTACCCCATTTACTTGTTTTCAATTAATCGTATACAACGAATCACTTATCACAAATCAGTTTTGTGTTTCGTTATTAAATAGTATTTACGTTAAACAGAAAAAATCAAACTTCATTTTCGTATTACTTGATTTGATTGGACTATTGGTTTCATCTTCAGTGTTATTTATGTAACATTGCGGTCGATATTATCGGGCTTTTCAGACTGATATACGAACATTCATCAATAACGCAACAGTTATTTGCTCTTGTGACTTCCGGTTTGTGCGACAGGTGGCGTCTCTACTTCCTGTTTCGCATTCTTCTTCCTACTCATATTCTCTACCTATCTCGATCTCTTTCGTTCGAACTGCCGACGTAGTTTGACGTACATTCGTTTCGCCTTGCACAATTCATACCTATGCGATTTCAAAAATCCTTATTAAGTAGCACTGATATCTTCAGACTATTTCTTATATCATCTGCTATTGTAAAACATGATCCTCAAACTCAAACAGGAGTATTCTATTAGATCTTTGGACTTATGATTTCATAGTGCTCTAAACAAGTCATTATAATACCTATAATAATGAAACATCACTCAATTTATGTTAATTTTTAGATATGTAGAAGCAGAAATACGGCACAATCACGTTGACACACTTGTTCTCGCCAGATCACTGAAGTAAAGCAACGATGAGCTTGGCCAGTATCAGATGGGTGACCATTTGGAAAGACTAGGCGTTGTATGTACCGCGTCAAGTCGTGGAAATTTCCAGGTTGATATCTGGAGACGCGTTTAACTCACATACATTTCCGAATCAAGACGGAAAGCAACGGGAATGCCTTCCCGGGATTACCATTGCTCTACAATTGGGAGAGCCATAATCGCTGACGTTGTTAAATCAGCAGCGTCGCTGCATGCAGAAGCAAACACATTTTGTATAAAAATATAGACTCTTGATTGGATAAGATCGTAATATTAACATTTTTTAACCAATCAGAAGCGCAGAAAATATACACCTTCGCATATAAAAAAAGTCGTTACGATATTTGATGTTTATTGCATAAAAAATGCATCAGTTACTAACCTTTCAGTCGTCTGTATTTTTATTTATTTATTTTTTTTTTGTTACAGATTTGCACACGAGAGCACATCATTAAAACTCTCCCTTGACCACCGGCCCGAAGGATGCGGCACACAATACAAGAGAATACACAATACAAGAAAATATCATTGTTTGTGAACACACAACTTCACTACATCTTCTGAGTTAGATTATTTTTCTTATCTTCCGGCCTTGAGCCACACCTTCCTGTAGTGGGAGGGGAGTAAATACAAAGACTAATCAAATGCATCCAATACGAGAAAAGACATCCAATCACCACTAACTCTTTGTTTTGATTCTTAACAAACTTGTTATAAATTCGTCATTCATATTGTATTGTTTTTACTTCTACAGATGAAAAGACAAACTGGATATTAACGCACAAATTCAGCCGATTGGTTAATTATGGTGTTCATTTTTAATGGTGTCAATTTTGAGTAGTGTCCATTTCGAACGGTGTCAATTTTGAATGATGTCAAATTTGAATGGTTTTAATTTTGAGTAGTGTCAATTTTGTTATAAAAAAAGTCGTTACGATATTCTATACTTATTATAGAAAAAAAAACAAATGCATCATTTTCTAGGAGTCTTCATTTTTTTTAAATACAGATTTGGTATATGAAAGCACGCCACTAAAACTCTCTCCCTCACCACAAGCCGGATGAATGCGGTACGTGGAACAAGAACTATTATAACTCGTAAACGCACAATATTACACAATGACGGCAGACAAACATGTCTACACTAATCGTCTTATTGTTTTTTTTTCTGTGGTTCCTTTTTTCATGGATACGGTACCGAATTATTAACTCTTGATTTACCTTGTGTAGTTCGGAATTTTTCTCGTGACCATCAGGCATATCCCTCAGTCTCGGCGGGACATACCAGAAACAAACATTTGTGCATTCACCCTGCAAAAAAAAAAAAAAAAAAAAAAAAAAAGAAAAAAGAGGAAATAGAACGAATAGTGCACAAGTCAAGAACATCCATTTGTAAAAACAAATTATTTCTGTCAAATAAAATGCATAAAAGAGTAAATATGTATTTAAGAAAATTTTGTAAAATATTCTGAAAGAACAAATAATTACTGTAAAACCTAAAATAACAAAATGATTCTTTTATCTGAAAAATAATGGTTCAACAGTTGTAAGAAATGGTTTCTACGATGTAGACGTTCCCGAATGGATAACTGGAGGTAGAACTACACTAATATAAAAAGAATACTGAAAAGGGACTCCTCTTCCATAATTACGGGCACATAACCTGCTAACTGGCAATGTGGAAAATCTTAACAGCACAACTGAGACGACACATTTATTTAATATTAATTATATTATTAATAATAATAATAGTAATAATATTAAAATAAACCACCATTCGCCTATGCATGGAGTATTGTTGCCATATCTGGACTGGTGCATCTACCACTAGCCTCTCCCTCTTGGATAGGGTCCAAAAACGAGTCTTCAACCTAATAAGTCTCATTTTTTCAACCCATATCCCATCGCCACAATGTTACATCTCTGTGTCTGTTTTACAAATATTTTAATGGAATGTGCTCTGATGAACTTGTTGCACTTCTGCCTCCCCTCGACGCTTGGCGACAAAATCACACCCCTTCGCTATTGAGGTCCCTAAATACTAGAACGCTTTATACTCTAACATTTTTTCCCTGAAACAGCTAAACTTGATTTCCCTTCCTGCTACCTACTTCCCTGACTGTACTGATATGCAGAAGTTTAAATGTAACATAAACCAACATGTTGTTTACCTTTCCTAGGTATAATCCCAAACAGTAGCCCCTTGCGCCTAAGTGGCAATGTGCCTTGTTAGTGGTGAACGTGAATAATAATAATAATAATAATAATAATAATAATAATAATAATAATAATAATGCCGCTGCCAGTGAGAAATCAATGGTAAGCGGCTGTTGCACGTGAGGCAGCTTTTTTCCCCTCGGAATCCCTGTTATACCGTGCTTTTGAGTCAGCACGTGAGGCAGCCTTCTTTTTTCTGGTACTTTGTTATAAAGAGCACGTGAGGCAGCCTTCTTTTTTTCTGGTTCTTTGTTATAAAGAGCACGTGAGGCAGCTTTTTTCTCCTCAGAATCCCTGTTATACCGTGCTTTTGAGTCAGCACGTGAGGCAGCCTTCTTTTTTTCTGGTTCTTTGTTATAAAGAGCACGTGAGGCAGTTTTTTTCCCCTTGGGATCCCTGTTATACCGTGCTTTTGAGTCAGCACGTGAGGCAGCCTTCTTTGCCTCAGGATTTGCATGATACTTAATTTTTATTATTTCAGCATTTTTCTGATAGTATTCTTTTTGCTCAGATAATACCTTGACTTTGTTTTTTTTCATAGTCTATATTTCTGAGCTTTTTTACTACGTGCTGACTTTGGCATTTTTTATTAAATGTAAACATATAACACTTATGTGTATCTTACTATAATATCACTTATCTTATAGCAAGACAACTCTCGTAGAATTGAGATACTGCCCCGTCACTAATAGTTAAAGTGTGGAACGGTATATACACCAATAGTGTAGTTGTTATCTTTATATGAAGTCCTAATCAGTGACAGTGTGAGGTTACTTGGTTAATTTATTGTAGTTTATTTTAGAAAACTTACTTGTTTTTATTAGTAGATTGTGTATAGTAGCCACAATATCTAGTTATTTTTGTGGCTAGGGCTTGGATTTTGATTCTTTTTGGTCAGCTTCCAGTGAGTTCTTAGAAGATGACTTTCTTGCAGTTTCTTTTGCGGTTAATTTAACTTATTTCCTTTGGCGTTTGGTGAGTTCTTAGAAGAACTGGTCTCATCTACTTTTCTTAGCGAGCGAAGAGATTCAGCTGCATTTAACAATGGTTGCTATAGTGTATTTTTGCGCATGCGTGAGAATTTCAAGTTTCCTCCTTATTTTTCAATAGTTTGACAGTAGTCATGTGTCTTTCTGCCAAGAGCGACAGACGTCAGTGTTAGCCGTGATCGTCTAGAGGTTAGGACCCCACGTTGTGGCCGTGCTAACCTAGGTTCGAATCCTGGTCACAGCATTGACATTTTGTACATATTTTACAGTCCAAAATCTGAAGAATTATTTGTTTTTATAACATTGTTTTTTGACGTCGTACTTGCTGATAGGTTACTCTTATAACAATTTTGATCAACTGAGATAAAGATTTCGTGGTTTCATTAACGCTGGTGGGTTACTGTTTAAAGAAAAAACCTTAACGTTCACCTCAAATATTCAGCGTCCAAGAAATATAGGCCACTGGCAAACTGGAACGTCTGTGAGCATCCGGTGTATTATTTGGAGCTGTCCCTTTTGAGAGAAGTTCCGTGTTCGAAGTGGTCTGTCTACATTGGGTATATAGTGTTTAAAACTTGTTATTACACGTAATCTTATTTAATTATGGAGTTAGCTAAAAAGCGATGGGTCACTGCACTTCTCCGTGTAAAGAGCAGTCAATTGATGCTTGAACTGTTGTCAGAGACCGTTCGTACACCGAGATACATCGTCTCAAAAGAAAGAAGAAAGAAGAAGAAGAAAGAAGAAGAACGATTGGCCATTTTTGTACCCTTTTTTTTTTTGCTCTCTTTTGACATTGTAACCTACGTTCTGACACTCGCTGGATTCGTAAGACGCTTCTCTGTAAGAGTATGTGCTTTTTGAAACTTATAAGTTGATTTTAGTTGAGATTTGGATAGTTTTGTTTTGTAGGCGTATATAGGCGTGTACAGTCCATCCCTATATAGAGAGTGCTACCGCCTCTCTGATTCATGGTTGTCCAATTTATTAAAACTAAGAAATCGTCAGCATCAAAGTTGATTAAATCTGATTTGCAAACTGTGCGAACAGAAACATCATACGTCGCAGAATTTCTTGCAGCAATAATCATCTCAGCAGACTTATACTGATGATGATAATAATAATACACACATACTGATTAAAAAAAACCCCAAAAAAACTGCACTACACGAAAGACTAATTCAAAACGTGAAAAAGAGTATCCACGAAGAAGACGTTTCAGAATGAATGACCAGAGGTAGAACCACAATAATAAAAAAGACACCGAAAAGGGAACCAACCCTTCCTGCAATTACAAGTCCATAGACTGCTGACCAATTATGTGGAAAATCTTAACAGCACAATTAAGAAAACAAATTTACCACTACGCAGCAAGCTAGCCTAAAAAGAAAACAAGAATAGACACAATCAAGTGGGGAAAGTAGTACACTGAGGATTATGCAAGCAATGGCATATTTGACATCTGGACAAATGGTATAAGCACAAATCGGTAACAGTACTTAAAAGCGGAAACCATAAAATCCTATGAGATATGAGCTTACAAACCAATACATTCATCCAAGCAAAGAGACCCGATGTAATAATAGTTAACAAGAAGGAGAAGTCATGCCAGATCGTATATTTCGCCGTTCCAGCAGATCGCAGTGATTATCAAGGAGGGGGGCCAGAGAACTTTAAAAGCATATGGAAGATGAAGAAAGTCAAGATAACACGAATAATCGTACGAGTATTAGGAACAATCCCGAAAAACTTTGAAAACAAAGTTGTAGATTTTGGAATTGGGGGGATGTCTCAGAAGATACAATGGATAGCAATAGTGAAAACGGATGAATTATTAGGGAAGACTTTTGAATGCAGAGCTTAATACACATGAGCTATAAACTCGAAATCCAGGGAATATCAGTTGTTGTTATACGTTTTTTTTGGGGGGGGGGCAACAAGCAATTACTGGTAATGAATCGTGTCAGAACTTCTAGTGAATAAGAAATAAAGAGAACATGGACCACGGAAAAAGTACTGTAAATACTAATAATTGTACCTATTTACAATGCCTCCCCACGGGACAGAGTTAGACTCCAGGGTCGTTTTTTAACATGGAGAAAAGGTGCAAAAATAAAAAAAAATGTCTCAGTCGTGAAGGACTGCTCCTCCACCGAAAGAAAACAAGAAATGGAAGTGACACATCTGAAGAACAGATACTGCACTTTGATCTTGAGAAATAGTTCGACATGACCATGAAAAGGGACTAAGAGAAATTGGAAACAATAAGGGGATTAACACTGTACTAATTATTCTGATTATTCTGATTATTTTGATTATTTTGATTATTTTGATTGTTTTGATTATTTTGATTATTTTGATTATTTTGATTATTCTGATTATTTCTATTCTGATTATTTTGATTATTCTGATTATTTTTTATTATTCTGATTATTTTGATTATTTTGATTATTCTGATTATTTTGATTATTCTGATTATTTTGATTATTCTGATTATTTTGATTATTCTAATTATTTTGATTATTTTGATTATTCTGATTATTCTGATTATTTTGATTATTCTGATTATTTTGATTATTCTGATTATTTTGATTATTTTGATTATTTTGATTATTTTGATTATTCTGATTATTTTGATTATTTTGATTATTTTGATTATTTTGATTATTCTGATTATTCTGATTATTTTGATTATTCTGATTATTTTGATTATTCTGATTATTTTGATTATTTTGATTATTTTAATTATTTTGATTATTCTGATTATTTTGATTATTTTGATTATTCTGATTATTTTGATTATTCTGATTATTTTGATTATTTTGATTATTCTGATTATTTTGATTATTCTGATTATTTTGATTATTCTGATTATTTTGATTATTCTGATTATTCTGATTATTTGTGGTAAATTTAGTAAAATCTGAATATTTAATTACCTTTTCCAAAACAAATTTGAATCCTTCTCGCCCTTTGATTAAACTTCGGAGATATCTGGAATAAAATTGAAGAATATATTTTAAATTAAAAAAAAAAAAAAAAGAATGCTTAATAATATTCAAATCTGGTTGTGTTTGATTTGAAAATTTCGACATCAATTTTAAAAGTATGTAATACAATAGAGAACTCCATTAGAACGAGATATACCGGGAAGTTTGGCCATGTACAGAAGTTCGGAATGACATATAAGGAAGAATATCTTTCTCTTTTGTAGATAAGCTGATTGTGTCCAGTCGCAGTTTTTTGGCATTCTAACTTTGTTAATCCTAACCAAAATGTCAAAAATATTGAGCAAGATGCTGTTGCCGTTTTTTCTTGTATGATTATCCATCATCCATTATTACAGCTGTCCGATAGAGGTATCCCTGCGAGCCTCACAAGCAGAGAAGAAGGCAAACACCACGGCGATGACGACTATTACCATTACTAGTGAAATATGTCAGCATCGACTGAGCATCAACTTATAACTTGTTCGCGAAAGAAACAGCTGTTTCTGTGGATGAAGAAGATGACGAGCAATCTGTGGTGATGAAGAACAGAAGAAACAAGAAAAAAACGAGAAAGAGAAAAAAGAAAAAAGATAAAAATTAATAAAAAGGAAAACACATAAAAAGAAAACGAAAGAAAAATAAAGAGAAAGAAAAAGAAACAAGGATTTAAAAAATTAAAGAAAGGAAAAAGAAAGATTAAATAAAAATAAAAGAAACAAGAAAAATAAAAAAAATGAAAAAAAGAAAGCAAAACAAAAATAAAAGAAAAAAGAATAAAAGAAAAAACAAAAGGAAAAAAGAAAAATAAACAAAAAGTAAACAAACATGAAACAAAAAGATATAAAAGAAAAACAGAGAAAGAAGCAAAAGGAAGGAAGAAAAGGAAATAAACAGGAAAAAGGAAAAGAAGGAAAAAGAATAAAAACGAAACAAAAAAGCAATATAAAGAAAAAATTAAGAATTATAACGGCATACAAAAATGAAAGAAATACGAAAAAGAAAGAGAAAGAATAAAAAAGATAAAGGAAACAAAAATGAATGACATATCGAGCAATCGTTTCTTTTACAATCGCAAACCCCTCCTTTCACTTAAAAATTAATAAAAATTCATTTCAAAAGTTCAAACAATTATTAATAAAATTTAAACTTGAAAGTAGACAAACGGCATAAATGTTGATTTAAGTAACTTAATTAAATTCATTAATTATACTGACAATTTATTAATTGAAAAAAAAAGTTAAGATCATTATTTATTAATATCTATATAGAATTCAAAGTGGAAAGGAAACAATTTATAATTATTGGAAAATTACGCACTTAAAAAAATTCAAACTTACGTTTTAATTTATCGGAATGTTTACGGAAAATTTAAAGTTGACTTACACAATCTGAAACGTATCTGAAAATGACATCGGATAGTTGGAGGGGAAAGGTGGGGAAAGAGGTGGAGGGGGCAAAGTCAACAGGTTTCCTTTTCTATTCGAGACTGTGTATCCGTACTTACCGTTTGTATAATTTTTACCATTTTTTAATTTTATTATTTTTGTATGTTGCTGTTTTTCAATTTAATTTTTTTAAACTTTATTTTCCGAGATTATATGAAAATTATCTTACGCTGATGATTATACGTTCATGCATGCAATGAAAATATTAGAATCTTACACATAAAGATTACGTTAAAAATGTAACCGTAAAAAAATAAGAAATACTTTTTGCAATTAATTTTTTTTTTTGCGGGAAAGTATTAAATAACCAATGTTTAATTCAATGATAATATCGGTAATGCGAGAATTTTTTTTTTCGAGTTATATCGATTTCGTCAATACGGACTTTAGGTCCCTTTTTCTTTATATCCCTGTAAAAATTATTTTTTTAAATTGTTATAGTTTACGATGCTTTATTTTCATAAAAAAAAAGCCAAAATAAATTCCTTCATTTTTTTTTACCACCAAAAACCATAATTTTAGCAAAGGTGTTTTTTGTTTAAAAAAAAGTATACATTCTCACTCGGATTTAAATAAAAATCCTTCTACTTCAGTAGTTTCTTCCCCAGAACCGTTAGACTTTGGAATTCCCTTCCGGATCCCTGCTTCCCCAACTGTACTGACATGCAGAAGTTCAAGTGTAACATGAACCGACAACCCCTGTAGCTTATGTCCCTGATAGTAGGTCCCTATATCAAAGTGACAATATGCCTTGTTTGGGATGAAAATGTAATTAGAAAACATTACTTGATAAATACTGAAGATTTCATTAAAATTGGTTAATTTCCTGATTTTTTGGTGGATTTAATTTGTTGTAAAAGGAGGGGCCGAAATTTTGAGCATCGGCATTCACTTTGCACGTACCTAGAGAAAAGAAACGGAAAACAAAGAAAAATTAAAACAATAATAACATAAAAAGAAAGAGAAAAACGTAAAAGAAAGGAAAAATAAAGATTAAGAAAGAAAAAAGAAATCGGAACAACAACAAAAAAAAAATAGAAAAAGAGAAAAGAGGGGGGAAAATAACAACAAAGAAAGGAAAGAAACAAGTAAGAAAAAAGAAATAAACAAAGAAAAAAGGAAGAATAAAGAAAAAAAAAGAAAAAAGAAAAAGAAAAAAATGAAAGGAAAAGAAAGAAAGCGGGAATCAAATAAAAGAAAAAAAGAAACGAAACAAAAAAGAAAATTAAGATTGCGCTTTGTCGATACGGCTAAGTGCTTCAACTGAATTAGTTTCATCGAACTGTATTCGAGTTCATTCAACTGGTAAATAGCAAAATCATACCAATTCATGGTAGACATCTCTGAATATGGAAAGCTTTCTACTCAATTATCTTCTCTACCAGAACAGCTTGCGTTTGTAACTTCATCTTTGCTACTTTTTTCTCGACTATATCAATATTGAGAAATTTAAATGTGAATAAACATTTCGTTTAACGACTCCTCAGTTAAGACGTCCTGTAAATCTGGCTATTAATTCACAGTAACCCTCTACGTCTCGCCTTGTTTGTTGTAAATACCAGTAAATAAGAAAAAGTCTAAAAAATAAAAAAAGATACTTTACTCTCCCAATTCAAACATCCGGTCGATGTGAACACCGAATCCTTTCTCTCCCTGTAAATAGAAAATTTGTTGATTAGAAAAAAAAATCGAATATTTATATTAATAAAAACAAGCTAACAGGAATTTATATAAGGAATAAAAATAAGATTTTTTTTAATCAAACACTTTTCATTAAAATAAATTAAAATTAAAATAAACGAATCGCTGGCAACGAAAATAAAGACAATAAAAAAATAACGCAAAAACACATGTCGCATTAAAAAATAAGTCACATGTAGCCATTAAAAATAAGTGATAAAAATCTGAATAATTAGACTCACTATCTTTCGAAGCTTATAACTACTTGAAAAATGTAATTTAAGCCCTTTTTTTTTTCAATAAAAGGAGCGAAGACCAAATTTTAAAATAATAAAAGGTTTAATAAAAAATATGCAATATTTTTTTTGAGATTTCAAGAAATTCAACGAATTTTAACTTACTTCCATTATAATAAATATATATTAATTCCAAAAAATTACTTACCTATAAAAAAATACTAATCAATGGGTGCTTCCATTCTTCATTTATAAGAATTTGTCCATATTTATATTTTATATTCCGTTCACTTTTTAAATAAAATAAGTTTTTTTAAGCAAGCATCCGAAAAGACTGAGATTTTCAAATCTAATAACATGTGGTCACAGAGCGGAGTTGCCTCCCTTTCTTCCAGATGACAATAATTATTTCAAAAACGTAAAAACAACACATTAAACCAAATATATTTCCTGGTAGTAACTATATAAAGAAACAAATACTTGTAGTGTTGATATCTGTCTTATCTCCCCTTTGACATGTGGTTACTGTTAACAATCAAATTAGTCAATTATGGGTCACCGTATTTGAAAAATGATCACATTTCACTCATCAAAGTTTACTTAAAAAAAAATCCGCCGACAAATTTTCCATTTTTTTTATTCTCTTAAAGAATTGCATGAGTTTTTGATTTAAAATATTTTATTTCTTCTTTTATTTTTATGCAATATTTTTTTTTTCAAAAATCTAAAAAAAAAAAAAAACAACAACATTAAATGAAATAGAAAAAATTAATGTAGGTGTCCAATTTTTACAGGACAATATTTTTAAAATGTGAGGTTTAACTTAAAAAAATCAACGTGTTCTTTTTTTTTTTAAGTTTTAAACTTTTGACTTTACAGGTAAATTTTCACATAACTATTCTTTTGTTTTGGTTTTAAATTAAATCATTTTATTTATTGATCTTTTATCATCAATTTGTGATATATAAACCTTAGGTGAGAAAATTAATTACTTTTTAATAGACATTTCGAAATGGGAGTGGGGTGAATTAAAAAAAAAACGTTTGTCTAAAATATCATATTCGGTTTATTGGAAAGAGCATAAAATTTCACATTAAACCTGAAAATATCTTAAAAAAAAAAAAATTGAACCAATAGAAAAATTTTGATAGATTTTTAAATTGAAAAAAATTGAAAAAAATTTAACTTGTAAAATTCAATTCATTTCATTACGTAGAAAAAAATGGCTGCACGAGCGCGCGCGTGCACTTTGTAAACACTTTTTTTAAAAAATAAAAAAATATTTCTATTACTTTTTAAAAAAACTTTAATAGTTTATTTTGGAAGTATATTCTATAAAGAAATTAAATAACCCACTTAAAAAAAAAATAGAAATTAAGAGTTTTGTATATTTTATTCACAGTTTTGTGTTAGGGGTGTCAAAAATTTACAAAAATTTTGACACACCTAGCGACGCGCATGGTAGGGATTTCTCTTATATGTGCTTTCTTGGTTATACATGAGGGTCGGAAATAAACGCACGCGCATGAACAGAATCTATTTGCGAGATGCGAGGTTCACTAAAATAATAAACGAAAACGTAGACAAAACCTCTTTTAAAACAAGAACGAAAGTGTTATTCTGGGGTTATTTCAGTGGCAGAAAGTTGTACGGTATCTGAGCAAAGAAAAAGAAAAAGATGAATATTCTTTAAGCTGACAAAGACCAGTCAGCAGTTATTTCAGTGAAACCAATGCTTGGGAGTCCAGTGGACTGGGGCAGGAGAGCGAAAAAGAGAAGGTGTCTTTCTTCGATGTTTCCTTGGTTCTCGCTGCTAAACAAACATTATTCCAAAATGGGATAAAGAAGTTCCTTAGACAGGTGGAATCGATGCGGCCTGCAAGCTGTTTTATCAGTGTGCGGCCAAATCGCTTAGCAGGAACATTGATTCGCGAGAGAAAAGAAATCTTTATTTTATTCGTGACTGCTAAAGGTTTTCCAACTAAGGTCCCTGGGAACGCTCGGTTTCCTTAAAAGCTTGCCAAGAGTTCATTCAGCAGATATTGATGACTAGGTAGAGATCATTACTGCGTTGAAACAAGTGAGCTAGAAGTCTCCAGGAGTTGATGTAGGTTAGTGTTATATCGCCCACTATTTTCTGGGTGCTCCGAAAACAAGAAGGTCGGTCTCTAGATGGGAGTGGGGGCTTAGTGGGATGTTAAAATAAAAAAATGATAAAATAAAACATAAAAATGATCGGTTCTATAAATTCTAGTTGAGGATGTCGCCTATATTGGTTTAAGAAGAGCAAGTGTATGAAACCGGCGCTTGCTCTTCTCGCTGCTTTTGAAGAGGGAGAAACCGTATGTCTATAGATAGGTCTGCCCTCAACGTCCTACTGAGGGAGGCTTGGGAATGCATATTCTGACAAGTCATAGACATGCCCAAATATTGGCCTTTCTAGGTCGCTCTTTGACAGATGTTCTTTGGGCTCGTATGGGGAAGAGCCTTTTCCATCTTCATACCCGACCCTTTGGTTGAATCTCGTTGCAAACCGAGAGGGGGGGATTTCTACACTAAATGACGAACCGCTTTTAAAACGCAACCGTGGACCAGAGCTTTTGTATGACCCAGAAGACACTATCAGGATCTAGTGGAGGGTACCACTTCGGATCTGCTTTAGGAGCGACTAGGATGGTTGGTAAAGAAGATTCGCTTTCGATAGAGTTGGGTTCCAAGTCATAGTTATCTCAACAATTCGAAATACTCTCTAATATGGTGATTGATTTGGAACATGCTGATGGCAAGTTGACAGAGATAGAATGAGAACAGATCATTACTGGCCGCGCTGCGAGGGTAACGAAAAACAACGGCCGATCACGTTTTTTTTTTTCACTTGCCGCAAATGTTGGCGCTCTGGGAGTATGTCAACGATGCCAAGCATCCGATAATCCTAAATTAGAGATTAGTCATCCACAATATTGACCCAGCATGACATAGAGAGTAAAGAATGGTTTTATAGCTTTCGTAGCCATAGCAAGAATATTGATGTAGGTTTCCTGTTTTTGCCGAGCTATTTGATTGAATCTGCTCCCGATTGGGATTTGGTCATCTACTAAACATAAGCTTACTGTAAAGATCTGATGCGATTGAAGGAGATTACATCGCATGAAGTTCAGTAGGAAGGAGTTGGGTGCGCGACCTTAGTTTGTACATACGTTAAGAAGTTGGATATGAGTGCGGGTCCCCTGTATAGGCATGACACACATTGTCTTGGTTTTTGTGGAACCCACTCCTGAAATTTTATAGACCCTTAACTAGCGGAGTAAATTAATCCTGACCCATGTTCTGTACTTGAGATCCTCTAAAGCTTTCCACTCCCCAAATTTATTTTGCTCCTGATCATCCCTAAGCTGTTGTATAATATCTTGGGAGACTTTATCCATTCCTATATTCCACTCCGATCTGTTTTATTTTATCATTTTTTTTATTTTAACATCCCACTAAGCCCCCACTCCCATCTAGAGACCGACCTACTTGTTTTCGGAGCACCCAGAAAATAGTGGGCGATATAACACTAACCTACATTGTTTCCTTCTTTTTTGAATATCTGTAAATATATATAAATTCCTCACAACACTCTTTTTTGTATATAAACCCATTTTTTTTTAAATAGGGATCATCTAGGTAAGATTAAACAATTGAGTGAATGTGGTATTTTGGTGAGAGTGTCTAGTGTAGGTATCATCATCATCACATCATCAGTGGCCCTGCTGTTTTAATAGCGTCGGCGACCACGGCTCTCCAAATTGTAGAGTCATGGCAATCTTGAGAAGACACGTAAAAACGGTAGGTTTCCGTTGTTTTCCGTCTTGATTCGGGGTGCAGCTCCCCCTTCCTCCATGAGTTAAACGTGCCCCCAGATACCAACCTGGAAATTTCTACGACGGCGCGGTACATACAGCGCTTAGCCTTCCCAAATGGTTACCCATCTGTTACTGACCAGGCTCATCGTTGCTTAATTTCCGTGATCTGGCGGGAACCGGTATGTCAACGTGATTGTGCGTATATTATGTCGTGTAGGGTAAATCCAACAGATTTTGAAAAAATGGATAATCATCGACTCTCATCCTAAAACATAAACGATTCGGACTTCATGTCTGATGCAAAGGATAAACAAAGGATAAACATTTATTAGTGTTTTATTTTAAATACTCTTGCTGTGAATGTATATTTTTGTTTAAATAAAATAAGTGTGTTGATTAAAGGGATTCATATCTTTTCTACGTCCTGTTAATTATCTTATTTGAATCCCGGGCAACGCTAGGTAAATCTGATTGTGTTTCATAAAAGTGTTATGCCAATATTGAAGAATACTAGAACAAAAGCAAAAGAAATGTAATGGGGAAAGATTTAATGCAAAAAAGTCTTGTGCTTCGTCGAAAGGATTCTTTGAAATTCGGTCTTACTTTCGCTCTCCACATGAGCCAGAATTTGAAAATGTCATTATGTCGACCGCATTGGATTGCTTTATCCCCAGTATCGTAAGAGATG